>NW_004797432.1:832721-837694 GCF_000002075.1 Aplysia californica | reverse complement strand
GTGTGTGTGTGCCTCTGTGTGTGTGTGTGTATGTGTTTGTTTGTTTGAGTAAAGAGAAGCACATCGACACAATAATGGTCATTTAGTGCTGGGAAAAAGTAAGACAGACAAACAACAGAGGGGAAAGTAAAGAAGTAGGATCTACCAGTGACGCCCTCCAACCACCCACAGTGTGTGTGTGCATGTGTGTGTGTGTTTGTTTGTGTGTGTGTGTGTGTGTGTGTGTGTGTGTGTGTGTGTGTGTGTGTGTGTGTGTGTAAATGCTTCTGTTTCGTCCCTTTACCTTTTTTCCCCTTCTTCCATTGAGTAACACAGTATAGTCAAACACTATAGCCTTTAACTTTTGTTTTATTTTGGTTTAGTACGAGTGTTACGTCATTGCATTTCACAGGTCATGTATAAGTACCGAAGATTAGAGGTGTTAAAATTAGAAAGTAACATATTATACAGTAAAGAGAAGCACATCGACAAAATAGTAGGGGGAACGTATGACAGACAGATAGAAACAATAGAGGGGAAGTAAAGAAGTTGGACCTGCCAGTGGGAGAAGAGATAAGAACGATAGATGTTAAGTAAAGAAGGGGGAGCAAACCACACCAGATCACCCTCCAACCTCACAATCGAACATTAACTTTTTGACCCATGAATAATAGTAGATTTGAAAGCAGTTGGCTCTGCTGATTTCCGCGGAAAAGGCAATTTGTTTATGGAAAGAGAATCACATCGACATAAGAATGGTCGTTTCGTGCATTTGGGGGGGGGGAGAGAGAGAGAGAGGTGGGGGGGGAGGAAAGGAGAGAGAGAGAGAGAGAGAGAGAGAGAGAGAGAGAGAGAGAGAGGGGGGGGGACAGACAGAGAGAAACAACAGAGGGAAAATAAAGAAGTAAGACCTACCAGTGGCGCCCTCCAACCACCCATAGAAAGAAAGCACTTCAGTCAGACAAAAATAGATTAGGATAAGAAAGGACGCTGGACTTACCAGTGGCTCGCTCCAACCAACCACAACCTAAATCCACTCAGATGAGAGAAAACACTACAGCTAGGGGATAAGAAAGGACGCAAGAATTACCAGTGGCACCCTCCAACCATCCATGGAAAAAGGTAAGACAGTCAGACACAAATAGATAAGGAAAAGAAAGGACTCGAAGGACTTACCCGTGGCACCCTCCAACCACCCGCAGCCTAAATCCACAAAAATGAGAGGACAAACAATAAAGCAACACTTAAGCACCCCTGGGTGGACACGACGGGGACGGTGTGGTGTAGATATGTGTGATGAGCCAGTTAGTGACGGTGCGGGCGTCACATCAGGTCAGGCCCTGGGCCCCGACACGGTTCACAGCACACAGTATAAACAAACCATGGGGGAAACTATCAGAGCCGCGCGCTTTCGAGAAAAAAAACTATCAAAGCCGCGCACTATCAGAACCGCGCGCTTTCGAGAAAAAAACTATCAAAGCCGCGCACTATCAGAACCGCGCGCTTTCGAGAAAAAACTATCAAAGCCACACACTTTTTGACGATATCGACACAACTAGATCGCTGATTCCATCCAACAGTTACAGTCTCATTGACATACTTACTCTGTACTGCACCCATCCAAATATATTAAGTTTTTCTGAAGACGTTAATCGATTTCCATACCATTTCTAAGCTGAAACTAAAGATACAGACCAAACAGAAAGGCACTACCAAGAGGGAAGGGAGAATGTTTAACCAGCAACAAATGTACGCAGATGGACAAGTCTCACAACTTCAATGTTTATCCTGAAAGAGCAACTTCAATGCTTATCCTGAAAGAGCAAAAAAAATGCTGTCCGACACGTTAAAGACCGCCCCTGTCCTGAAGATATGTTGTTGTTTTTTACATGAAAAGCCTATTCATTCAATACAAAATCTATCTGATATCTGGTCCCAAGCCCAGTAAACCACTGGGTACTGTTTTGGTACTAATTGTATCGATATATCGTTAAAAAGTGCGCGGCTCTGGGCATTGGCTCTGGGTAGTGCGCGGCTTTGATAGTTATTTCTCGAAAGTGCGCGGTTCTGATGTTCTCCCAACCCTGGCGCTGTATTATACAGCTCTAGTCTACTAACTAGATCTAGGCCTCGTACAAGCGGGCGGGTCCTTTCCTCCTCGTCTCGGCCGGTCGATCACACGTACGGAGGTTCATCGGGAGTGTACTTTTATAGCTGTGTTCACTTTCGTTTGTCCGCGGTTAAAACAAGATAAAAACAAAGTGCTCAGTTTTATCGTCTCGGGTCTTTGCTAGCAGGTCTGAGTTTAAGGAAAGTTTTACGGCACTTGCAACACAATAGGGCCATATAAGTTCCGAAGATTATAGGTGTTACAATAGAGTAACAAGCACAAAAAAGGAGAGATAAAGACCATAGATGTTTGATAGGAAAGAAAGAATATGTCCACGGTTAAAACAATATAAAAACAAATTGCTGTTTCATCTGGGGCATTTGAAAGCAGGTCTAAAAGTTGGATGACAAACAGAATCTAAAAGCCCATTAATGAAGGTCACTGCAAACTAAAGTTTCGACACAGTGTCCCTGATGTTAGTCTAACGCGGGTCAGAAAAATAATAGGTGATTTACAGTAGATCCAAACATCCAAAACATTAAAGTTTACACCATACTGTAACGCAGGCCTATGACACACGACTGAGGAGAACAAATGAGCAGTTTGTAGGAAATTGCAGGCTACGTTACTGATAATCATTTTAATTAAGGTAATGATCCTGTGAACGCACCTAAGGGGCAGATTTGATATAGGGCCCAAATATAGAAACTTTTCTCTAACTGTATAAAGACCTTTTTTCTAATTGGTCACTGACCTCCGGGAGTCCCATGGACATTTTTATAATCAGCATTGGCAAATTGTTAAAGAGCTACAATATGTTCTTAACCCTATCCGTGCGTCCTGGGGTTATTTTGTACCCCCGGGGTTGTATTCTTCACATGTTAAAATACATGTATTTCTAGTACGAATATCTCTTTGAAACTTTCAGTATTTCTCAAAAAATCATTTCGGCAGACTGCTATGCAAAGCGTACGGATCAGATTAACGAGTAAATTTCCTCTTTGGAAAATGATGACACAGAGTTCCCTACGTCGTATGGATACGATAGTAAAACAAGACGTACGGATAGGGTTAATTATTAACGCGGACAGACGGACGCGAACAAGCAATAGCTAGTATCATTATTGTTAATCACAATTATTATTTGTTTTATTATTATTGTCATTATTATTACTCTTAGTAGTAGTAGTAGTAGTAGTAGTAGTAGTAGTAGTAGTAGTAGTAGTAGTATCATTATTATTATTATTATTATCATTATTATTATTATTATTATTATTATTATTATTATTATTATAGTTGTTGTAATTACTATAAATATTATAATTATAAATATTATTAAGGCAGTGATAGTAAATATAGCACCACCAACGGTACTAATAAAAGTAACGAGAAAAAAATCTGAGAAACAACCCGCACTTTCCGTTCTTCCTCAAAAAGACCATTAGTACAACTCTTAAGACTGAAGCCCTTCAGAATCTAGCGCGTTGCTAGGAAACATACATGTATTATCTTCCTATACGGGATACAAATATTTATCAACAATGTAGCACAAACGGATGAGAGAATGCCTCGCGGTGCTCCACGTACCTGTCTCCAGTTCTCTAACTGACACCGTCCGCGGTGAGGAAGCCAAGCGGTGAAGGTTATAGGCAATTTGTGGTCATAGCAATTGTTGTTCTGAATGTGCAATTTCTTTTTGACTTTTAGAGCTAAAGAGCACCCATAACTTTTATATAAAGAGAAATTCCCCTTCTAAAGCGCGTAACGAAAAAGCTCAGATACACACACTGAATCATTTTAAATACTACATAGATCTAATAATAATATTTGAAAGTAGCGTTTTTTATTACCTCGCACTAGAGGGTAACGTGTGCGTGCATGAGGAATAACAACGGGAAAAAGGGGGGGGGGTCCGATGAGATGTAAAACAGTCAAGTTCAGTCAAATCAAATCTCTGAAAAGTAAGCAATGTTTACATAAGCGAACCGCAGAAATACAATCTACAAAAAAGAGTATACACATTATGCATTACATTGCCAGAGTGGAAAAAGGTTCATGAACGTAGAGAAGTCGTTTCTATTTTATCCACATTCAGTCATTCCATGCGTACACTAGACCTCACAATAATTATTAAGTACCCGGTACATAGGTTAGTCAGCAGCTGAAATCTTTCAAATGTTGTCATATGATTTCGGATTGGCTCTCCGTCTGTACCAAAACCACCTGTAACTTATAGATCTAATTATTTCGTTACACTTATGGAGGTGACGATAGATGTTTGATAATAAAGATCAAGCAAATCACATCAGATCACCGGCCTACCACCCGCTATTGTGCTATTTTTACAATATTATGATGACCCTGTAAGACATCCACCACCTGTCTAAGACGGCCACTTATCTGTGTTTGTTTGTTTAAAGAAAAGGAAGCACATCGACACGATAATGGTCATTTAGTGCTGGGGGAAAGTAAGACAGTCAGAAACAGCAAAGGGGAAAGTAAAGAAGTAGAACCTACCAGTGGCGCCCTCCAATCACCCACAGCCACTTATCTCCTCGACAATGGGTGGCCGTGTGAGACGATTTCGGCTGCATTGAAAGTAATCCAATGTCGTATCAAGCCGAAGTCGCCAACATTGGAAACGACAATATTATACTGCATTCAATTAGCCGAGCATGAAAAGTACAATGTATGCGCACCACGATCACAACTCGCTTTTATAGGCATTTTTTATATGCATTCAATTTTCTCTGAAAAGGGGCTGCATCATCAAATGTGTTTACAAACGGCTCTGTTGGCCAGTGAAAAGTTGTTTCTTTTTAAGGAAGTAAGAGAAGAGAGAGACTAGGAGAGACGGAAGGGAGAAAGAGAGAGAGGGGGGGGG
>NW_004797432.1:830901-832452 GCF_000002075.1 Aplysia californica | reverse complement strand
TAATTTCAATGTAGGTGTTTTAACGCCCCCATCGACCCAATAAACTCAGGCCCCCTAAGTATAATTTGATAGATCAACACAGGAAGCGGTTTGTTTGTTTGTTTGTTTGTTTGTTTGTTTGTTTGTTTGTTTGTTTGTTTGTGTGTTTGTTTGTTTGTTTGTTTGTTTGTTTGTTTGTTTGTTTGTTTGTTTGTTTGTGAGATTCTTTTGTTGAGGGGGGGGGTTTAACACCCCGCCTCCTCCAAAACAATCTCTTTTCTATGCAAAACCGGGATGAATTGAAGCAACAGATCACACCTGAGGTCTGTGTGTCTGTGTGTGCATGCACGAGAGAGAAGGTGGGGGGGGGGAGGGAGAGAGAGACCAACAGAAAGACAGAGAGGGGGGAAGGAGAGGTATAAGAGAGAAAGGGAGGGGAGGGGCTAGAAATTGAAAGATAAATCGCTCCTCCCATCCCATCCCAACCTACCTTAGCCTCAATCACACAGAAAACAACTGGAGCAACAAATCGAATATAAAAATCCCAGCAGCGTTACTTTAGGCCTAGCGAGATTTCCATATATAACACTTTCAATAAGAACATCACAGCAGAACTCACACTGTACACAGGTGAGGCTGCATTCACTCACACTCACTCCTCAAGTGGTGACGAATTGGAATTTCCTGTCACAGAGCGAGTCCACAACACAAGCGGAAAGAATCAGAATTTCTCCCAGATGTTCTACAAAAACAATACCTGACAAGAGACAGTAGCAAAACTATTATCTCTCCCCTTTTACCGATATGGAAATGAGGTGTGTATATTTCGCGGCACAGAGGTCATAACACAAAGACTGTATAAATAGGCGTCAGAAAGTGGCGTGTGTGTAAAATTGTACCGTACCTGTGTCCTCGAGAGAGAAAGAAGACAAATACAAAAATATTGTACCTCGGAGAGTGGGGGAGAAAAGCAGCTGAGGAAGGAACGAAGAAAGGAGAGAGACATGAGCCAGGTAGAGACGAGAGAGAGGGGTGGGGTGGAAAGGTGGTGGAAGAAGAGAGGAAGAGCTCCTTATTCGTCACACGACATCACACACACGCACACACACACACGCGGACGGGGTCCTCGCCACTCCCCCCTTCACCTGGCTGGCCACTCGTCGTAGCGCGGGAAAATCGCGGCGAAATCAAATCTTGAAACCACAACTCGCGAAATGCACGCATTAATTCTTCAACACAACCAGCCGCCGTTGCGACTAATCTAGATCTAGTGACTCCCAAAACTGTTCAAACGGATGCACTAAATCAAAGAGTCCAGAAGAATTATACAGTAGTGGAAATGAAGTGTAAACTCTAGGGGACTTACTTGTTTTTATGTTCCGAAGAAAACAGAACGAAAAAAAATCCCAACGTGAAACAGATGAGAAAGATTAGGAATCCAGTAGAGTAGAGAGACGACCTGGCTGAAATGTCGAAAAACGTAAACACATGGCTCTGGCCTTAAGGGGGGGACCAACTTGGTTCTTGTTGGTGGTTGTGATGACAGGGGGAGGGGGGGCGGGGTAGAGGTGT
>NW_004797432.1:825734-827928 GCF_000002075.1 Aplysia californica | reverse complement strand
GGAGATATAAGAAAGAAAGAAAGAGTAAGAGGAGGAAGGAAGAAAGACAGAAAGGAAGACAAAGGAGAGAAACAAACAAATAAACAGAGTAGAGAGAGGGCCAAAAAAATGATAAAAAGAAAAAAAGGAAAATAAGAAAGAAACCAAAAAAAGAAAGTAAGAAAGAAAGAAAGATAAAAAGAAAGAAAGCCCATACCACTGGGAACATACTTTTAAAAATACTTTGACATGATAAATCATGACGTACGAGCTATCTATCATAACGCCCCAAGGCCTCCACTTACCTGTACTAGAACTGTGCTCATTCGACTCCACGAATCAACATTCACGATTTTTGCTCTATTCACAAGTATTCGAAGCGTGACAGAGCATTTCGAATAGTGTGGGGGATTTTTTTTTTCTCCAGAAAATGAATTTTCGCCTCAATTTTTTTCAATCTGTTGTAAAATTAAGCTTTTAATTATTATTGATATTATTATTGTTACTATTAATAATAATATTAATATCATGTATTATTATCATAACTGAAATCCTCAAGGTAAACACAGAAATACTCTGTGAAATATAAATTGATACACGCCCTTTTCAACACTGTTACGCTTTTTATGAGGGGGGACCTCCGAGTTTAACGTCCATCTCTGAGAGACCAAGCAAATATGAAATTCGTAAAAAGTGTCTTTCTCGAGGACACACAGTCAGACACCGAGCAGAGGTTCAAACCCCTGAACAAACCACTGAACCCGCAATCTGAAGACTACAGGTCCGGTTGCCAGCCTAACCACAAGTTCTACCAACGCCACGAAATACTTTGTGCCGTACTCGTTGATCACGAGACAGTGTGATTTGATAAGTGAACAGCGTTGTGAAAAGTGAACACTGAATAACGGATGTTGCTGATGGACTTATTTAAGAAAAAAAAAATCACACATTAAAGTATGTATTCGAATAGCGCGAATAGTGACTTCACGCTTCGAAGCGTCGATGAAGTTTTCTTACTACTTTCCTCAAAATCGCACAGCACTAACTCGTACCACCGCGCCACCTCGCCGTCGGGCCGCCAGCAATATACCGCATAAAGGTAACAAATAAATTTTAATCCTCTGCTTACGTATAATTCACATAAACTTTATGAAATCTGAACTAGATTCAGCTATTAAGACTGTACACTTGGGAAAACGAGCATGGTGTGGAAGTAAATAGACCCGATTGGTTGTTAATTTTATCCTACGAAGAGGTGATAAAGCTGAAAAGGTGTTGCAACATCCAAGGATCGGGCATGAGAAAAAGTCCACAACAAGTTAATCATAAAAAAGATTTAATTTGAGACGGGGCGGAGAGTGGAAATGATGGGAGTGACGTGGAGATTCGCAACTCGCTTCTTTGATGATGCAGATTTCACGATAATAAGATAGATAGATCTCGTAAACTCCGTCCACCTCTCCATCCTTCAACTTCCTTCGGGTTACGTTTGTGGGCGTATACTGGGGAAAAAATGAAAAGGGGGTTGGGACGGGGTGGGGTTTGTTATGAAAGTGTTTTTACGCCCCCCACCAACACAATTTAGATCATCTAGGAGGCGGGCTTCCGGCCCTGTCTGTAAGAGTCAACCCGGGCTGATAGGAATATAAAACATCCCAGTAGAAAGACTGAGATACTCGACAAAAATGTTCTCCCCACTCGGGAATCGAACTCGGGTCTCATGCATGCGTGCATCAGGGAAGCGCCGAATCACTACACCATTGACGCCCGCACTCGCATCCTTGATGGTGCTGATTACACTAGTAATATTATAGATCTCGTGAACTTCCTCTAACTCTCTATCCTTTTTCCTTTTTCGGGTTTGTTTGAAACTATCGTAATGAAATATTGTTTATTGCACAGACAAAATGTTCCATTCATTTGATATGCTATGTAGATCTATGTCCTTTCTATAAATATTGATGCACCTCAATACACGCACGAATACACTTTTATTTTTCTTTGATTTCGAAAATTTTTGCCAAGTGTGATTTTTTAAGGTCAATTTTGAGTGACTATAATATTATCTCGGGCGACTCTTTACAGATGAACCAGAATTTATTTAGCTTTACATTGGTATGCTGCATGAGTGGGTAGAGAAAAGCTTTAACACGATGATCGGGTGATTACATTTTCAAGTTTCTTTTGGACGCCAATGTATAGCAAAAAAAATTAA
>NW_004797432.1:822029-823883 GCF_000002075.1 Aplysia californica | reverse complement strand
TGTGTGTGTGTGTGAGTGTGTGTGTATTTTGTTTTTGTTTTGGTTGTTGTTTTGTTTTTGTTTGTTGTTTTTTTCCTCTCTAAATTATATCCTACAGCCTCCTTCATAATTTACCCCAGGCATGGCCAAGTGTGTCCAAGTCGCGGGCTAGATCAAACGATTCCGAAGACCAAGGTAGGAGAGTAGGTTTAACGCCCCTATCAACACTGTTAGGTTATTTAAAAGGTGGGACCCCCGAGTTTAATGTCCATCTCCGAAATACCCAACCAAGTGGGAAATTCATGTAAAGAGCCTTTCCCAAAGAACTGAGGCTCGAACCCCTGAACCCGCAATCTCACGATTACGAGTCCGGTAGCCGCCACTGAATTATTGGGTGAAATTGGTTGAAACGCCCAAACTCTCAAACATGAGACAAAGTTTAAAAATGTAAGTTTATGGGTTTAACGCCCCTATCAACACTAATATGTTATTTAAACGGCGGGATCTCCGAATGTAATGTCCGCCTCTGGTACGACGGAGCTAAATTAGTTGAAAACCTCGAAAACACCACAAAATGACCAAAGTTCAAGAACATTTAACCTGGTATTTGAACCATGGTCACCAGCTCCTTAGTCCAGCATGATACTACCTGAACTAACGGTAACCGAGTCTCCAAGGCGAGACAAGAAGGATAATAATTCTTTCGCCAATATCTGACGATGACCAATGCATTCGCAGAGGAGAATAATTTCAAGCCAAATAGACGGATTAGAAATATTAAAGGTTAAGATAGTAGATAGCATTTGTGTAGCACAAATCCCCGCTCAACAGTAAGCTCTATGCGCTTCACAATCTATACTATTACCCCAGCAGACCTGGGAACATTCTGAAACAACCTCAACTTCCTGGGAAGCATACAATGCAAGCGGCCAATAAAAGGCGCTAAAACACTAACATACTGACAAGATCTTTCGCTGTCTATGACCGGGTACTCATTCCCACAGGGGTGAAGAGAGGAAAATTCGTGTAAAGTGCCTTTCCCAAGGACACAACGCCGGGCACGCGGCTCGAACTCCCGAAACTGCAACCTCACGATTACGAGTCCGGTAGCCTAACCACTAGGCCACCTGACTGGTGGCTTCTGCTAAGGCCGATGAGATAAATTCTGGCAAAGAGAAGTTTGCCACGTTTTGGGCATCTGGGTGAGTGTGCGATCCCGCGATAGTAGTGGTGAGTCTGTTTTAGTAAGCGTTTTAAGAAACTTGCAACAAAGTTAGGTCATATAATTGCCAAAGTTTGTTTATTTGTTATAGTAAGTGTTTTAAGGCACTTGCAACACAATAAGGTCAAATAAGTGCCGAAGATTAGAGGTGTTACAGGACAGTTGTTTTTTTTAATAGAAGGATGGGAAATAAAGACGATAGATATTTGATAGGAAAGAAGGAGCAAACCACATCAGAGCACCCGCTAACCACCCACAATTGCCAAAGTTTATAGGTGTTTCAACAGAGAAACAAACACAAAAAGAAGGAGGAGAGATAACGACGACAGATGTTTGATAGGAAAGAAGGAACAAACCGCACCAGAACACACGCCAACAACCTACGAGGTGGTGGGTCAGGCTTGAGTCCTTTGCGTCATTTCCCTCACCCAGACAGAGGCGTAACTGCAGAAAATATTTCCCGCGCCAAGTGCCGAAATCGACAAGAAAACCCACCCACACATCCAGCCAGCCAAAGCCTGGTTACGCCTCTGAGTCAAGGTCCTTACAACAAACCATAATTTTAATAACCGCCTTGCTCTGGGTGCAAATGTAAGGCCATAGTTGTAGGGGGTGAGGCGGTGTGAAGACACGAGGGAAGGAGGGGGAGGGAG
>NW_004797432.1:818287-820468 GCF_000002075.1 Aplysia californica | reverse complement strand
GGGGGTACAACTCAAAATAACCTTACGATTTTGATAGAGCAGACAGAAGATAATTTGGTTTCTGACCCCATGGTCTTAGTACGTCACAGCGGTCAAAATTGTCAGACAGAACTTCGTAATTCAAAGGTACTGAAGGGCAATTTCTGGCTGGAACACTTGACTTGAATACACTTAAGGCCTTGAACATTTAGCTCTCACTGGCAAAATTAAAGGCAGACGAGGCAGGGATAGACCCAGTGCAACCTCCTTGGATAGGATAAAGAGAAGGATGACGGAAAAAGATCAGGATAATCTAGCTTTTTTTTTCAGAGCCGGCCGGGCAAAGAACGAATGGAGATCCATGGCACGGTCGCCGATGTCTGTCGCAGATTGGGTACTTAATGATGATGAAGATTAATTATTTCAAGAAGATCAGAATTGCTGAATTAGGGATAAAGGCTTTATTTAGCTTCTTTCACAGATTACTTCTGAACAGTACAAATCTGAAACAGATATACCAGGAGGTGTCGTCTCTGGCTCAGAGGTTGACATACAATGACACGCCAGTGCTTACAGTCGCCAGCTGTCATTATGCACCCAGTGCCCATTGGCACGATCGGTTCGGTTCGGTTTGCTATCCTGATTGAGGGCGCAAAGCGGCTATCGTGACACAAACCGATCACCCGACTCGTCGCCTCATAAACAAACGCTCTCAACGGGCACTCCGTATTAGGCTATCTTGATAAAATTTGAGATAGCCTAGACTCTATCTGACTCATACTTAGGCGGGTCTGTGCTTTGATGTTCTCGGTCCTCATTGTTTGCTGTCCACCCTTAGCCCGCTTGCCCTACATCTTGTCTTCGACCGAGTATTTCCTTCATAATTGTCTGGTGGCGTTTTATATGAACAATAGTATTGTATTTGCTACGTTTCATTTTGTTGAGCTGGATTCGTCTTGTGTGGCGACAGATATAGAATAGAAAAAAACCCGTATTATAACAACGAAGAAACACTACAAACATGTGGTACATAATCCTTTCACAAGACAATAGCAGCCATACCGCCCAGGGAGGAGTTCCGTAACGAGCGACCACTATGAAACAGAGTAGAAATAGAGGGTTACGGTTAGGGTTTGGATTTGGGGTTGTTGTTTGTTTGTTTGTTTTTTGTTTAGTAGAGGTTTTACGGCGCTCGCAACTGCATAAGGTCATATGAGGGCCAGAAGATTAGAGATGTTACAAGAGAGTAACAAATATACAAAAAGAAGAAGGGGAGATAAGGACGACAGATGTTTGATAGGAAAGAAGAAGCAAACCACATCAGAGCACCCGCCAACCACCCACGGTTTTGGTTTGGGATAGGGGTAGAGGTAAGGGTAGGGTTAAGGGTTGGGACAGGGTTTGGCTTAGGTCTCTTCTTTATTGTATTTGTTGGGGTGATCCCTCGTTACGGAAGTCCTTCCAAAATTTCTCCCCATTCGGAAATCGAATTCGGGTTTCCTGCGTGTGGTGACAGCAAAGCGCCTCACTCACCGCTCCATCACAGACGCCGGTTTTCTTTGGATGTCGCGAGGCATGAGTCGGTGTCCCAACCATGACCTCTGGTTGTTCACTTTTAAGGACAAGCGGGCTTACCCAAAATTTTGGGGGTTTTCCAGAAATCTTGACATACACCAAAAGTGGGCATTGCCCTACCTATAGGAGGAGTTTGGTTTCATTGGTGTGTATATTTATTGTTTGGTTATGGAGAAAACTCTCCTTGTCTTTTTTTTTTTAAACTGAACAAAGGGCAAAAACTTTACCTTCGATTTTCTCAAAACAGCATTTTCCGGATAGCCCCCTTGCGCTCAAAAGCGGCCAATTGTAATGAACATACGGGGTGCCCATTTGTACGATCGGTTCGGTTGGGTTCGGTTTGCTCGCCGGACTGAGGGTGCAAAGCCGCTGTCGTGGCACAAACCGATCGCCCGACACATCGCCTAAAAATCAAACGCGTTAGTTTTTAGACGTTTGTTTTCAGGCGACGAGTCGGGCAATCGGTTGGCGATCGGTTTGTCGATCCCCCAAGGGACACTCCGTAAAATGTTGTAAATGGTTTACTAATGCTGATTTTGATCGTGGTGGTGGTCTTGGTGCAGGTGGCGCTGCTGATGCTGCTGTTGCTGCTGCTGATGCTGCTGTTGCTGCTGCTGGTGCTGCTGT
>NW_004797432.1:815165-816606 GCF_000002075.1 Aplysia californica | reverse complement strand
TTCAGTAAATACTATTTGGTATCCTAAGATAGAATAAGAAATGAAGAGCTGTGGGAAAGGACAAGACAAAAGGAATAAAGAAGTAGAAATAAGACTAAGAAAGTGCCAATGGATGGGACACACCTTAAGAAAGCCCAGCGGAAACATCACAAGACAGTCACTGCAGTGGAACCCACAAGGAGCACGAGGCAGGGGTATGCCACGGGAAACATGGAGGAGATGCGTGGAAAGGGACATGAGAGAGATGAAGCTCACTTGGAACGAGCTTGGAAGGATGGCCCAGGGCAAAGAAAAATGGAAGGAGCTTGCATGGGGCCTATACCCTGCCAGGGGTGAAAGGCATTGATGGTGATGATGATGATGATGATGATGATGATGATGATGATGATGATGATGATGATGAATAGTCTCCATCAATTTTTTACCTTTTATAATTTTCGAGCTTGTAACAATGATGATGATTATGATGATGAAGATGATGATGATAATGATGATGATTGTTCCAATACTATTTGTACACAACGTTTTAATTTCGCTCTTCCATTCGACCGAGGCAAAGTTCAAGCATCAATGCCTGTTTCTGGACATTTATTTTTCAGCAATTAAGTCCGAAAGATCATAGATCTAATCTACATCTACAAAAAAATTGACTATAATTTTATTATCGGTTCTCTGTGTTTTGCCTGCAACTTCTGTCCCTGCTGTCTTCATTGTCTTTTGTTCTTCCTTTTGTTACTCGCATTCAACTGGGGGTGGGGGGGGGTATAGGTCGGGAGGACTTCCGTAATGAGCTACCACCATGAGACAGAGTAGAATAGAGGGCTAGGGGTAGGGGTAGGGATAGGGTATGGGGGAGGAGTTCCGCTAAGGGCCGGCACTAAGACTTACCGTGACAACAAGGTCCACTGAGCATGAATGAGCAAACTATACAAGAGTTAAGGTTAGGGTTAGGGTTAGGGTTAGGGTTTGGTTGGGTAGGCCTTCCGTAAAGAGCGTCCACCCCAACAAACACAATAAAGAAGAGAACTAGATCTAACCCTAACCCTGACCCTGACCTCTACCCCTACCCTTACCTTTACCCCTACCCTTACCCCAACTATTACCTCTGCCCCTACCCTAACCCTACCATTACCCCAAGTCCTAACTCTATCCCTCTATTCTACTATGTTTCAAAGTCGTCACGGGGGCTCTCGTGGCCTAGAGGTTAAGGTGTTGGCCTCTCATTCAAAGGTCCCGGGTTCGAATCCGGGTAGCGATCAAAAAATTTTCTTCCCTAAAATTGTCTCCTTTCACATCCTTTCCTGCTCTCTGGCAATGTTCTGTTGTCTGCTTTCATTTTCCACTTTCCCCCACCCCCTCACCTCCTTTGCCCCCTCCTCTGGGCTCCTTACTCTTTCTGCAGCCTTTCTACTGTTACTCCTTGGCTCCTCCTTACTGCTGT
>NW_004797432.1:812454-814296 GCF_000002075.1 Aplysia californica | reverse complement strand
TGGATGGGTGGGAGGCTGGGTGGCTGGATGGATGATAGATAGATAGATAGATAGATAGATAGATAGATAGATAGATAGATAGATAGATAGATAGATAGATAGATAGATAGATAGATAGACGGGTGGGTGGGTGGCTGGATGGATGATAGATAGATAGATAGATAGATAGATAGATAGATAGATACTGTTTCTGCCTGTGCAACATACATGTACATTGTACTGTACTTTCTTAGGGGAAAGCCGGGAAGAGGGGGGGGGGGCTTTTCCACCTTAAAGCCTTTTAGAAAAACAGATTACCGGGTGGGTTGTCAAGATACTTTATCACTCAGTGTCCCCAGCAATATAGACCAAAGTCTATAATCCCAAAAAAAGAAGGAAAACGTATCTACGGTTCAATGATAATAAATACATGTATTATGTTTCTTCTTTCTCAGTTCCGACACATGAAGGTGGAATTTGGTAACTGTTAAGAAGGAAATGAGAATGATGAGCGTAAGATTAAATTTCAATATGAAAAGAGAAGTAAAACTGACAAAATGTACATTCACATCAAATGCATCATTCAACCACAGGCAGGTATTTAATTACAAGACCTTTGGAGTTATATAGATACATACTCTAAAGCACAAAACACATCTATGCTCATTATGACAATAGCCTTATGCTAGATAGTAAAAAAAAAAGGAAAAGTACCTGTCTGTCTGCAACACTGTATGTCTCAGAGCAGAAACAATGTTTACTATGAAAAGTACGTGTAATTCAACTGGGTTTGTTTTTGTTTGTTTGTTTTTTTTGTTTGGGTTTTGCTTTTTGTTTGTTTGTTGTTTGTTTGCTGCTTTTTTTTTTGGGGGGGGGGTGTTTTGGTGTTTATTTTTTGTTTGTGTGTATGTGTGTGTGTGTGTATGAGTGTGTGTGTTTGTTTGTCTGTTTTTTGTTAGGGCATTGCTCCATTGCATACTTGCTGTTGTAAAATTGATTTCTTAGCTCTTCGGGACTGAGTGAGCTGGGTGAAACAATATTATTATAAGCCACAACAAACTCGTTATACATCGGAGGTGCAACAATACCCGTCAGTTTCAATCCAAGGGACGCTATTCAGTAAATACTATTTGGTATCCTAATTACATGATTCAGTCCCTTTAGAGAAATAATCGCGACTTTGACAGAGGAACGGAGACACTGAGAGAAAACCATAGGCCACTGTCAGTTTCCATAGAACTAACAACGTCCTGAATATTGCCTTGAATACAAATAAATGTTATCTATTTGCAACCAATATCCATAAACTGGTACAAACATACCCTGAAATAAAAACCTTCCAGTCTTATTGTTCGAATTAGAGACACCTGGACAAGGGAGACCACTCGTGCTGTTTTGTAATGTATACACATTTGGAAATTGTTTCCCTTCCACATTGTCTCGTCGCTTTCTCGTTAATTTTTTTGTCATTTTTGTTTGTTTGCTTGTTTGTTTGCTTACTTGTTTATTTGTTTATTTGTTTGTTTGTTTGTTGCCTGCTTGTCACTGAACTTAATGAAGTCAACCTACTCGAGACCCACTGATGTTCGAAGAGACTAACTTGAATTCATATTGATGAAAGAAAAACATTCTTAGCTTAACTGAGTCATTTGGAAGGATAGCTAGTAAGGTTGTTGTGTTGGTTGTTTTTTCGTGCAGTTCACATTGTACATACTGTCACACCAACACACGCACTCATACTCGGTACTCACGAGAGAGAGAGAGAGAGAGAGAGAGAGAGAGAGAGAGACAGACAGACAGACAGACAGACAGACAGACAGACAGACAGACAGATCCACATGCACACACATGTAAAAATAAACT
>NW_004797432.1:807412-810257 GCF_000002075.1 Aplysia californica | reverse complement strand
AGTAGTAGTAGTAGTAGTGGTAGTAGTAGTAGTAGTGGTAGTAGTAGTAGTAGTAGTAGTAGTAGTAGTAGTAGTAGTAGTAGTAGTAGTAATAGTAGTAGTAGTAGTAGTAGTAGTAGTAGTAGTAGTAGTAGTAGTTTTTTGTGTGGTGGGGGGGTTGTTTTTTTCTTCTCCTCTTCCCGACTGACCAACAATTTGCCCCCGAACCCCCAAACCAGGTTGAATAATAATTGGCAAGGAGGAACAATATTATTTTATTGGCAGGGGGCTGGGGGCTGGGGGCCGCAGGAGGCCCCCGTAAGCTGAAGAAAATTTGCAATTGAAGAGCTAAAATTTTGCCTCTCTGAGCCTAAAATTAATTGTTAAAAAATTATTAGACTCACAGACCAAGGAAAGCCACTACTGAACTTTAACCAGGCCTAAATTGGTAAAAGGAAAATTATACTTTGTAGGTAAAAGCTACACTTGTGGACAAAACAAGAATGTGCATGCTTCATCCCTACCTAAAAAAACGCAAAGCAACAAAATATAATTATGGGGAAAAAATTGTTGGTTAGTCAGTCGGGAGGAGGAGAAGAAGAAAGGAAGAAAAAAAAAACCTTCCACGACCGGGATTCGAACCCACGCTCATAAAATAATTGTATGACTTGAAATGCAGATACGCTGTCCATTCGGCCATCAGAATTTCCAACAGACAACGGTAAATTAAGCTTGATATTTACAGCACTGTTTCAGGAAATGCAACGCAACATAGATCAAGAGGTAGTTTTTTTACAACGAAGAAAGTGAGAAAGTTGGAAACATGGGGGGGGGTATCAATGAGGTGCCGGGTAACGGATCGGTAGTGACCGGTGGGGAAACTATCATAGCCGCGCACTTTTTAACGATATCGATACAATTAGATTGCCAATTCCATCCAACGGTTACAATTACAAATACATGGATCCCCTTTACAAGATGACTCTGTAGTCTGCACAGCTCCCATCCAAATAATATTTATCTTTCTGCTGACGTTTAGCGACTTCTAGACCATTTCTAAGCTGAAACTTAAAACACAGATCAAATAGAAATGCACTATCAAGAAAGAAAGGAGACAGTGTAACAAGCAAATGTACGCAAACGCGCAAGTTCAATTTTTATCCGGAATTATCCCCAAAAAAATACTGCCTCGACACTTATAAGATCGCCTCTGTCCTGTACATTTGTTTTTATACATGAAAAGCCTATTCATTCCATACAAAATCTAATTGATGTCTGGTCCCACCAAGCCCATGGTAGGCCTACTGGTTTTGGTAATCAGCAATCTAATTGTATCAGTATCATTATCGTAAAAAAGTGCGCGGCTTTTAATGTTTATAGTTGTTGTTTTTTTCTCGAAAGTGCACGGCTCTGATGTTCTCCCGACCAGTAGTCAAGCAATGGTCAGTGTGAGAGTGTTCAGTCACTCTTACATCCATTGCTTTCAAGCGCCTTGAAAAATTGATCCTCTCAAATATTCTAGGTTGTGTTCATGGAAATCTAGATCCATTCCAGTTTGCATACAAACAAAAGAGGAACGTAAAAGATGCTGTACTTGTTTTTTGTGACTAAGTACTGAACCATCTTGAAACATTTAAAATGTATACGAGGGTACTTTTTGTTGATTTTCTTTCAGCATTTAAACAATTCAACAGCATATTGTCATAGAAAAACTTCTGAGTCTGAGAGTTAGTCATCATGTCGCGGCATGGGTCCGAGAATTTTTTACAGGCAGACCACTTAAGTCGAACAACACAAAATCAGACACAATCCTTTGTAACACCGGCGGTCCTCAGGTCAGGGCTGTGTTTTGTCACCAGTTTCGAAAACGATACACCAACGATCATAGAAGTAAATATAGTTCAACCGCATATTTTCATTGAATAACTTCAGAGTCTGAGAGTTCGTCGCAGCATGGGTCCTAAAATTTTTTTTACGGGCAGACGACAATAATATTAATATGTTAAGTTGAACAACACAAAATCTGACACAATCCGGCGGTCCTCAGGACTGTGTTTTGTCGCCAGTTTCTTATACAAAATACCAACGATCATAGAAGTATATATATAAAACAACACGCTTGATTAAATTTGCAGATGACGCCGCTATTATTGGATTAATAAACCTTGATGAAAAAGAGTATTTCGAAGAAATATGACAATGTTATGCTTTTTAAATGGTGCAATTCAAATTTTCTTAAAGTGAATCTCTCAAAAACGAAAGAAATTATTTTTTCATTTTAGAAGAGAAACCAACAATCCCACCACTAGTAATTGAACAAGAAACAATTGAAATTTCGGATTCATACAACTATCTTGGTCTTACAAGGGAAAACAACTTTACATGGCAAGATCACATTAGAGACTGTACTTTCGGAGGGTTTTTCAATCTGAATCCATCTATTCTTCAGATATTTTACACCACCACAATAGAAACTTTGATAAATTTTGGTATCACTTGCTAAGGTAGCAATTTGGGAAGGAAGGCAGCACATCATGATATCATAAAAATAAAACAGTTGATCAGAAAGGCATCAAGAACATTTGGTAGACACCTAAGTAACTTTGAATATCTGCACTAAACAAACTTCTAAAAAAAAGGCGGAAATAATGCTAAGTGACCATAGCCACCCACTGACATCGGAATTTCAACTATCGACCCGCAGTAAACGATACATTTTTTTAAAAAAGCAAGAACAGACAGATATAGAAGTGCATTCGTACCAATGTAGTGAGGTTACTGAACTCACAGTGCTACAAATGAAACAGCGAGAGAGAGAGAGAGAGAGAGAGAGAGAGAGAGAGAGAGAGAGAGAGAGAGAGAGAGA
>NW_004797432.1:803712-805377 GCF_000002075.1 Aplysia californica | reverse complement strand
GGGGTAATTGAGACGCAATAGTTGCAGCCTGCCAGGGAAAAGCCACTGTGAAGATGCCGACGGGGTCCATCTGATGAATTGTGCTGTACTGTAAAACTTGACTACTTTTGTAAAATGTAATAATTTTATTGGAAACATCTCCCAGGTTTTTCAAAACAAAACTTTCAAAAATAGGCCTAGACCTAGATCTACCGTTTAAAAGGTATCGTTTAAA
The DNA here is from genome assembly GCF_000002075.1 of Aplysia californica. Classification (NCBI taxonomy): domain Eukaryota; kingdom Metazoa; phylum Mollusca; class Gastropoda; order Aplysiida; family Aplysiidae; genus Aplysia; species Aplysia californica. The sequence goes on along the minus strand of NW_004797432.1, from coordinate 805,163 downwards.
AAGTGTATCTTGTGGGTTTGATCGTTTCTGTTGCTTCCTCGGCGAAGGTCTGCCACGGCTGGAGTAAACAAAAATAAACAAACAAAAAACGGGGAAGGAAAGTGTCAAAACAACAACATGGAAAATGCATTTATGAAGTTGGTGAAACCTATTGGGTCACGGCTCTTCAGTTTTCCATGCTCCCCACATTTTGAGACCCCTCTTTAAAAAAAAACAGAAAACAACCATACAAACAACAACAACAACAACACCCCTACTAAAAAAAACCCCAAGAAAACAAAACGAAAAAAAACCCCAACTCATCAACCAAACGCACATGATACACATGCTAGGTCCACACTTGTGTATTAAACCATGACGGAGGCCCTGAACCACTGCACCATCTCGAGATGACCATTCGTCCATCAAAAAAAGTGAAGCTACAAATTGGAAGCAACATTTCATTCAAATAGGCTGGGCCTAGGCTAGCCTAGAGCATGTTTACCGTACTTCTAATCCTGGGCGTCGGCGAGGCCACCCCAGCGATCGTTTGGTCTCACCTTCAGCGAGGCTCACATGTGGCCGAACCTACTTGTCAGTGGGAAATGCTGGCTTACGAAGAGGATGGAGGAGGATGGGTGAGGGTGGGTAGTGGGGGAGGGGGGTTGCTGCTTCTCGGTCTCTCAATCTCTCCCCCTAGGCTAGAAGCCCCGCCTCTCTTATTTGACATTGAGACAGGAACCAATCAACTTTCGATAGTTCAGATACAAACTTCAGTCTTGGTTCATCACATGTGCAACATAAAAGGAAGTGAATGTTCAATGTGCAATACAATACAACCCATCGGCTGTCAAGGATAAGCACTCCTCTCTACACAACCGATAGCGATGTGGTTTTAATGTTTAGGCCTATGTCAACAGGTTAGCAGTGTGTGAATTTGTCTGGCCTACCCTGCAAATTGCTACTGCGTCAGAATTTCAGTGTTTCAGGTTTCATACTTGGCTGTAGGAATCGTTGGAAATGGCCTTTTCTTCTTCTGAGAAAGATGTTCATATGGATCTTGCGGATATTTGGCTGGATTTCGAACTGAATGGTCAAACAGTGGAACTGGACGAACTGGACTTAATGATCATAGAGTGTCGTAATAGAGCTAGAAAATGCAGAGATAATTTGGACGCTGGATCTGACGACCATCATAATGTCCAGGTCCAGATGCAGCGCAGTATTGATGAGGTGAGTAAAAGTTAAGCGTAGGCTACTTTTCTTAATGAAAGTGGCTATTCTCACCCGCCCGGAAGTTCTCGCAAGATCAACTCCTCCCCTCTTCTCTCTCTCTCTCTCTGTCTCTTTCTGAATACTGTCTATCGGTGTGGACAGTGGAAGATCAAATTGGCCAAAACAAAGTTAAAAAATGATGTTAAAACACAAAAGTACAAAAGTAAATTAATTTGGTTGTCTACAAAGATGCTACG
>NW_004797432.1:791230-802251 GCF_000002075.1 Aplysia californica | reverse complement strand
TTTCTCCCCACCCATTTTCCACTCTTATCTTTCTCTCATTCTCTCCTGCCAACTGGGGCATGATGTCTTATCCATTTTGCTAGCACTTCCTTCTGATCTCTCTCTCTCTCTCTCTCTCTCTCTCTCTCTCTCTCTCTCTCTCTCTCTCTCTCTCTCACACACACACACACTACCGGGTCTGTATACACTTCGTTATGAATTTTATGTTCGCCGTGATCCTTTTGTAGTCGTGAAACGTAGGCCGCCTAGTGTAATAATCTAGCTAGATCTAGATCTAGGATCTAGATTCTAGATCTAGATCTAGATCTAGATTAAAAGTAGTTTAAAATCCGAATAGCAACAGGAAACCATTCGGACTCCAGTAGACTTTGCTTACGGTACAAAACGGTGATTGCGCACTGGAATAGCCACTTCGAAATTTCAATCGAGCAGTCTCTCTCTATTCGCCCCTCCCCCACTAACTCCCTTTCTTTTTTCTCCCTCCCCCCCCCCCCCCCCCCCCATCTCTCTCTAGTCTCTCTCTCTTGGTCGCCTTCTCTTTCCCCTTCTCTATGTGTCTTTCTTTCTCCCCACCCATTTTTCATCCGTATCTACGGTTCTGCTCCCATGTTTGCCTTTCCATTCCGACCCGGCAGTTTAGAACGTACATATTGTGGGGCCTCTAGGATCCAAAGAGTATTCATATAGCCTATAGGATGAACGAGTAGGTAAGATTGAAGAATGGCCTTGAAGAATACCGGACCAGCGGACTGACTTTGCCTGTGTTTCAACCTTAGGAATTCATAATTTTCCCGTTTTTAATATCTCTCAATGGAGAATCTCGGACCGGTAGATCTATTCATTAAAATTTTGTCAGGGGGGAGACCCCCCTGAACCTGCCCTCCCCCCTCCTCCACCCCAACCACCCTCCCCACATACCCCACTTTATCGCGCAATAATGTACGAGTGGTCCGGTATTCTTCACACTTCCCATATATATATATATGAATGATCAGGTCCCATTTTGCAGGAAGCTTTGAACTACTTTTCAAGATACATTTCTCTCTCTGTCCTCTCGTCTCTGTCTCTCGTCTCCTCTCTCTCTCTCTCTCTCTCTCTCCTCTCTCTCCCTCTCTCTCTACATGTCTATCCACTTATCTTTCTATGGCACTCGCTGAAATAGAAACAAGAGACTCGGACAAAGCTCAAATTGTCAAAAATTTCTTCAAGTAACTGTTTGAAACTTGCCCATGTCCAGGCTCGTCGCGTGCTGGGAACCATGAAGCCCCTTGGCAAGAAGCAGTTCTGCGTCTTTTGCCGTAACAACAAGGAGGAACCAGCAGTGTACAACACCCATGTCATCAAGAACGAACGCGGGGAGGTCATATGCCCTATTTTGGAAAAGTGAGTACAAAATTTATCCCTGCTGTCGTTTTATGCTAGAAAAATTCTAAAATTATGCAAACTGAGCCCAAAAATGTGGAATTATGCGATTCTGTTAATTTTTAACAAAGAATGATAAAGGAAAATATTGAGAAATTATGCAAAAAATGATAAAATTTTGCTAAATTATGAGGGGTGCATAAAACCATGAGGACATCAAAATACACGTGTAGATCTAGTTGAAAATTTCAAAGACGGCCTCCTATTGTAATTATTGTTGAGTAGTATAGATAGCATTTGTGTATATGTAGTGAGCACAAACTCCCAGCAGATCTGATAGTATTTTGAAACAATCTCAACTTCCTGGGAAGCTTACCATGAATACAATATAGGCCCACACTGAGTAGAATAGTGTATTTGTCTTGGACAGGTTGACATCTTGCACAGTGTCATTTTTTATATTTGTTGAATGGGGAGAGGGGGGTTGGAAGTGACTCTGGTCCTGTTCTCTCTCTCTCTCTCTCTCTCTCTCTCTCTCTCTCTCTCTCTCTCTCTCTCTCTCTATCTCTCTCAGTAAATTTTGGACTGATGTTTCCATCCCTGAGCATAGAATAAAAAACATTTCTGTACTCCACATTTGACCCATGTAATGCCTCCTCCAGTTGTCCTTGCCATCAGATGTTACAAATGTCTCCTGCTTTGGTTCCTCAGGTTCATCTGCCCCAAGTGTGGTGCCACTGGCCCTAAAGCTCACACGGTGAAGTACTGTCCCCTCGGTGACTACATCAGTACAGTGGACTGTGTGCTCAGAACCCCGAGGAACAGCACAAGGCTCCGCACTTCTCCTGTAGGCCGCCCTACTCCCGCACCAAGATCGTCCAGCGACTCGCAGTCTTCTGCCCCCTCCTCACTCCCTCGTTCAGCAGGCCGCACGGCCTTCCACTGCAGCCAAGTACCCACGGTGAACCCTTGCTCCACCCCAAGCCCCACTGCCAGAGGGATATATGGTGCCTCAAAAAGTCTCCTGACTGGTAGCCGTTGACCGAGTAGTGAGTGGTCATCTTTTTGTGGTGTGCTGGTTGGTGGTGATTTTTTTTTTCTGTATTAAAATTGTACTTTTCAGTATTCTTTTTTTTTTTTTTACCCTGCTTCTTTATAATAAATTAAGTTTTTATTTTATGTGATCATTATTGTACCTCCAGCATCATTGTTGAAAGATTCTTTTTTGGTTTGTAAGACTGTATTTTACAAACTTGTTCAGTATGTGTCAAAAGTTTTTGATTTTGTAAAATTTGACCCACACTTTTTGTACTAGGTCCATACTATATGTCACAATGAGCATGTTTATTCTCATGTCTTTGGGTCCGCTGGTGAGCAAAAACCAAGCAACTGCAGGTCTGTAGTCGGTCACTTTGAATAGTAATTATAGTTGATCATAATTCCTCATAACTTTGTCTAAATGACAATGTTGTGGAGCAGAAGTAAACATAGTTAGATAGCTGCCTTAGGTGTTCTTTCTGCTTTCCTTTGCCATTTACAAATTTTTATTCAGTCATGTGTAATTAATGTGTTTGGGAAATGTTCATGTTAAGTGTAGATGTTAATAGTTCAGTGAAACAGATTAGCGTTAAAATGGTCAGTGAAAATGTGTGACGTTCTTCTCTCGGTTGTGACAGTTTTCTTTAATTTACTCTTTTGGTTGTGTTTTTGAAAAGTACATTCCATTCATTGTCTCGTCTGTGACCCTGATTTCCACCCCCAAATTATAATTACAGCAAACTGATTTTTATGAGATAATATTTTCAGATTTGCCATTGCAATTTGTTGGTGGAGCAGTGATGGTTCCATACCCAAAGTATGTCTTTTTTTTTTCATTCGTTAGTAATAGCTTTTTGTGTTTAAGGCCATCGCTGTTTTCGAGAACTTTCTTTGCCACGGAAGGCAGTTGCTAATACAAGAATCCAACTTTGGTTACTTTGTTTTGATACTGATGTGAGGTCAAACATCCGTGGAGCAACTTACCCTCAAATGTCTCTTTGCCGGCCCCCCCCCCCAATTGAGGCTAGATTTTTAAAAAAACCTTTTCTTCATAAATTTATATAAAATTTTATAAAAACCAATTGGGCAGCGTATTTTTGTGAAGATTTTTTACAATGGAATTGTTAGGTTGGTGGATAACATGTACAAGAGACCAGATGCAGTGACCCGTTTGTGGTAGCCTTTGCCTTTGCAGGTACATCCACAGCAAGTTCATTAACCCCCGTTTCTGTTTTTATTATGTCACATTGTTTTGGGTTTTGGTTATAGTTCTTAGGTCCTGTGTGTGTATAATTCAGTACCTGAAGATGTCCATTTCAAAACAACTGGCTGGTCTAGAGTATTGAGAGTAATGTATTTCAATAATATGCACAGGGGTCAAGGTCTCGTGTGGTCATCTGGGATGGGTCTATGTTTTCGTTTTTCTCTTTGGTTTTTTTGTTTCGTTTGTTTTTTTATTGTGCATTGGGCTATCTCGTGTCAAGATTTATGCTAGCTATTAGGCCAGCCTATTTTTGTTTTCTATAATTGTTGGGGGTGGGAAGGTGGCATGCCTGCTTTTTGTAAAATGTTACAATGCCAGTCACAGGACCTTTTTTTGTCTTCTCACATTCCTTTTATGCAGATATTGTCTTCCAAATATCAAGAAATTTGTTACTTGCACTACTTTGCTCTGCTCTGGTAAAATGCAGGCCAAATCATAGCAGTTGTGTCAGTTTGGTTTGATTAAAAAGTACAGTAACATTAATTACCAGCTTGTGCCTTTCGAAATTTTCAAGACAGTATTTTGTTAGGTTCTATTTTCTTTCTATTACATGGTAGCTGTATGCAGTATGTGTTCATATATTGTTATGAATTATCAAACCGTTTATATTGATTATTGTAAATAGCAAAAATGATATGTCATTTAGTGTTTGTCTTTGAGTCATCATTGTAAATAGTCCAAATGATGTGCAGTATTCATTTTTGAGAAACAGTTTTTACAAATTTTCAGATTTTTATAGCAACTTTACATTATCACATTTCATTATAGTATCAGGCTGGTGATGTCCTGTGTGACTTGTTTCATGACATTTTTTAGTCCAATATATTTTCTTGATATGGCAATTTTTAATTATAGAACTTTTTATAGGATTAAAAGCAATAGATTTTATAGGGTAGTTATAATTTATGAAATCCATGAACAGTCGTTGATTGCTTTTAATTAATATCAATACTTTGCTTTCCCATGGTGTAAGGTGGGAGTCCCATAGTGCAAGGTGGGAGTCTGCCACTGAAAGAAAGAATCATTAATGATTGGGGCGTTGTTAGTCTGTGTAATTATTTGGCTTAAATGCTAATGAAATGTTATCTATTTTTATGGAAGAGTTAGAGAATGGGAGTTTGGAGAAACAACTTGAATGATGCACTTCTTTTTGAACCATCAATGCACTGGTACCAGGTAGTTTGCCAGGCTGAGTTTTTGTTATTATTGGTTGAATCTAAGAACAAACAACCTATTGGTTTATTTTGTGCTTCTTTTGATTTTTTATTCTTTTTTCTTCATTAATTCATCTTAAACTTTAAACAGGATGTAATGTATATTAATACAGATTTCTCACTTTTCAAGTTTGGTTTTAATAAAGTTTCAAAAATGTCAATTATGTGTTTCTTACAAACTTTGGTCATGTTTTTGTAGTGTTGTGAGTTCTATAAAATTAAATACAGAGAATACATTATTTTCTTCAAAGGACTCGCTAGTCTTTGGAGTTTTTATAACTCCCCACCTACATTGTCTACCAAAATTCAAAGTGAATGTTGAAACTGGGGGTCCTTTCCCCATGACTTTGGAGTTCTCATAATGACTTTGTTCTGGTTATTTTGCCAAGCAAAACACTGGTGGTACAATGTTTGAAAATAAGTGATATCCTTTTTCACGACCGTAACTTGTCAATCAGAAAGAACCCGATTTTTTGCATTAGGACTGGAATCCAAGTGGATTGATGTATTTTCTCTTCTTGCTGCAGCAGTTGCTTGTACTGTTTTAAACGCACACTAGTTAGAGTGCGCCACTGGTAACTCCTACTTCCTTTCTTTCCTCCTATTGTTTCTACATAATTTATACATGTATCTTGTTTCTCCCCTGCACGTTGTGGCCGTTATTGTGTTAAATATAATGCTTCTATTTATTTTTAATTGAAAAAAAAAACATCCAAAAAACGCTCACCAGTCTAAATTGGAAGCTGTCATTTCTTCTTTTATTCCAAAGAGAAACAGGTTGCTTTAGACAGCAAGACCAGAGTAATCGACTTGTTTCAGAAAACACATACAGTTTTGTCTCACTTAGCCTTTGTAAATTGTTAGTTAAAAAAATCTGGTTGGTGGGTGCGGTGGTGTGGTTTGCTTCTTTTCCTATCAAACTTTTATCGTCCTTTACTCCCCTCCCTTTTTACGTTTGTTACTCTCTTGTTACTGAATGTTACGCAACACCTCTAATCTTCGGGCGCTCATATGACATTATGCAGTTGCGAGCGCCGTAAAACCTCTACTAAAACTAAACTAGAAAAAACTTGCTGGGTGCTTGCCGGGGGGTGGGGGTTGAGTCCAGAGTATGCACTATTCCTTCTGTCATTCTCACCTTTCTCCCTTTCAGTTAGGAATTATAGCAGCCCCCACTTACTACACGAGGGCTTTCACATGAAGCAAACTTTCGTTTGATGAGGGCCTACTTTCTACAACGGTTACAATCAACCCATACTTCCAGCCTCCGTCCTCCGGCAAAGCGATGCTCGCGATTTGTCCACTAAACGTCCAATACACATCACCACTTGACGGGCCGGCGTGTTGGCCGGTGACATCAGCCGCCCAAAGTAGGCGGGGCTTGCGAGGAGGGAGTCCCGCCTCCATGGCTATCAGGTTCACGTGCCCGAGGCTGTTTTGTGTTCCGAAAAGCAACACGTCTGTGTCGGGGTGGGCTGCTTGACGTGTCACGCAAATGGGTGTGCTGATGAAACCGGCTTGTTCCTTTGCCACGTCGTCTGCGATGAATACAAAATACATTATTTTTATGGGGGGGGGGGGGGGGGGGGGTTTACATTGATAAAGAACAATGAACGCTTCACTTCCACTGTTTCACTTAACTTCCTATTAATCCTACCTTTGCACTCTACATGATTTACCTGTCTGTGTCCAATACACTTTTACTGCGATTTGATAAAATATTTTACTCTGTGCAGTCGCTATCGAGTCCCATTACTGTCGATTATCGCAGAACTATATTATGGCGCTCGTATATGACCATATTATTATGCAGTTGCGACCGTCGTAAAATCTTACTAAAACTAATACTAAGGAGACCTTTATCGCCGCTCCATGTCTCTATACTAATATTGCGTTTAGTTATCAGCGATAGCACTCACGTTGCCCTCTTCTCTTTCTTTCTTTAAATGTTTGATTATTTTTTTCACTTCTTAACAACTAATGCAACGTACTGCTACATGTACTATTTGTACTACGGGGGCTCTCGTGGTCTAGGGGTTATAGCCTACATGCAGTGTTCGCCTCTCAATCAAAAGCTCCTAACTTTGAAACCTGACAGCGACATAATTTTTGTTTTGTTTTGTTTTTTGCTAAAGTTTTCTCCTTTCACCTCATTTCCTGATCTCTATCACTATTCATGTTCTATCTGCTTTCATCTCCAAACCCCTCCCTCCCACGGACTCTTTCTGCAGCCTTTCTACTGCTACTCCTTGGCTCCGTTTTACTTACTGTCTTTCTGAATTATAGGTAGTAAATTTTATATTACTAACAGTTCAATAACATCTAGCCTACTCGGATATATAAGGGGGTAAAATATCGGAGGTTCTGTCAGTAGCGCACGTTAAAGTTAAAACCCTTGGTGGTCCAAAATCAACGAGTAGGCTTCGGCCGCCACCCGGCCAAAATTCAAAACCAATTCCTGTCAATATTGATCAAACTGAAAATTTTAAAAATGTGTCCCGCGCGCTCATAATGACCTTTTGCGAAACAGTTGCGATCGGCGTAAAAAACCCTACTCTACAGTCAACACTATTACTATTAATAAACTACTACTACTATAACTACTACTACTACTACTACTACTACTACTACTACTACAACTACTACTACTACTACTTCTACTTCTACTACTACTTTTACTACTACTGCTACCTTACTACGACTACTACTTGTACTACTACTTCCACCACCACAAGAGTCCTCCTGAACTCTCGACTAGACAAGTGTTTCATGTCGGAGAAGTGTGTTGGCGCAGTTACGGTCATTATTATAGTTATAGTGCCAGGAAAAACTATTTTATTTAAATTTAATAAAATAATAATAAACTGCATTTGTATAGAGGTGCATATCCCTGCCATAGAACACTCAGAAACGTCCTCAGCTTCCCGGGAAGCATACAAATTGTAACAATGCAAGCAGCGGATTAAGCGTTCAAACACTAACAGACTGACAAGATCTTTCCTGTCTATTATCTGGGTACCCATACCCACCTGGGTTAAGTGAGGAAAATTCGTGTCAAGTGCCTTTCTAAAGGACACAACATCGGGCCCCTGCCGGGATTCGAACCCACGACCTTACGGTTGCTAGTCTTGGCGCTTAACTAACTACTAAGCCACCGATGCCACGGGTTAAAGCTCTTTTTGCTTGACCTGCCGTACCACTACCGCTGTTGAATGGTACTTTTTCTTAGTGTTAATCCAATATATTACTGATGGAGGACAGTGACTCGGGAGTACTTTTTTTTTTTTTTTTTTGGTCAGCGTTTTACTTTTTACGGCGCTCGCAACTGCAAAAGGTCATATGAGCGCGTGGGAAACACCAAACATTTTCAATAGGTAGGAAATTTGAATTTTGCACGGGTGACGGCCGAAGCCTACTCTTTGTCGATATTGGACCACCAAGGGATCTTTAACGTGGGCAACTTGCACATGGGACCTCGGAGATTTTTCGCCCTTGTCCCTGAAGGCCAGGTGTAGATCTTTCCTACTAGAAGATCAGGGGTGTGGCAGAAAGACAGCAGTAAGGAGTCAAAGGGTGGCAGTAGAAGTAGAAAGGCTGCAAAAAGAGTCAGGAGCCCAGTGGAAGGGGTAAAAGTAAAGGAGGTGAAGGGATGGGGGAAGAAAGTGGAGACGAAAGCAGACGACAGAATGTTGCGAGAGAGAAAGAAAGAAGGTGGAAGGAGACAATTAATTTTAGAGAAGAAAATTTTTCGGTCGCTACCTGGATTCGAACCCGGGACCTTTGAATGAGAAGCGAACGCCTTTAAATTAACCCCTAGCTAGGCGTCGAGAGCCTCCGGGAGTCCTTTACTTTGTGGTCTTTGGATAAATTGTTATTGTTTGATAGAGAGTCACGGCGTCGTAAAGACTCCAGGCGGGCTGATTCTACACAGAGGGATTGTCATTGTCATAGTTCAGTTCTTCTTGCTTGGCCTGCGGTATCAGTTACTGTTAGTCCAGTATTAGTATTACTGATCGTGGACTGACACGGGAGTCCTTTGCTTGGGATGAATTGTTAAATTTCTTTGATAGGGAGTCACTAGTCAGGCCGTCATAAAGACTCACATGTAGTAAAGTTCTTCTTGCTTGGCCTGCGGTACCAGTTACTGTAGTGTTACTCCAGTGTTACATTTTGTATTGATCGTGGACAGCGACTCGGGAGTCTTTTACTTTGGATAAAGTGTTATTGTTTGATAGAGTAAGAGGATCACGCAGTCGTGTTGTGGTTTTTTTTTTAAAGAAACGCGTGCTAAAGAAAGAGAGATTGTTGTTCAACTTGTTTCTCAGTGGTCGTAAAACATTCTGGATCTAACCGGACATGGTGTCAGCTTAAAGTAGACTAAGAGTACTAAGACTAAGACGTAGAGTTACGTTGTGTTCGTGTTACCCGACGAGTTTTTTTCACTTCTCGGCCTTTGTAGGGTTTGGTTCACCCAGAGACCGTTTTAATCATTGGGTTCACCTTCTTTTCGTCGGAGTCTTGTCAAGTTGAGCCAGAAGCCCAGAAGGGTATACATTACGTTGTAACTTGTAGTAGAGTTACTGTTGTTACCGGCGTATCCACCGGCCAGCCTAGTTTTAATTTGCCATCGCTTTGACTCGTATGGTACACACAATGTCTCTTTTGCCCGATCTTTTTTTTCCCCCGTTCCGGGGCGTTTGTGTTACGTTTCTTCATTGTGATTGTAATTGATGACACTTGGCGAGCAACACTGGCCAAACCAATTTTATTTCCATTTTCCATACTCTGAAAACTGCTGTGCTTTTTTACTGTAACTTTTTACCCGTGTAAAACAGCTTGAGCGAGTCTTTTCTTTTATTTTTGTACTTTTTAATTTATTGCACTAAATTTAAATACGTTCAACCCATGGCGTTCTTTACTAGTACGCTATGGTTCAACCCAATTTGGGGGGGGGGGGGGGGGTGGGGTCTAGAGGTACCGAGTTTGCTTCCACATTAATTCTTAATTCAATGGGTTCTGAGTTTTGTAACCTAATAGTAATAGCGATGGACATTTTTCTTCTCTAAAAAAACTAAAACGATATTTATATTCTTTCACCTACTTTCCTGCTCTCTAACACTAACAGCGCTCACATGACCTTAGCAGTTGCGAGCGCCGTAAAACCTTATACTATACATACACTAACAATCTTTTGTCATCTGCTTTCATCTCCACCCCACCCCCCACCCCCTGCCCGTTTTTTTCTGTGGGTTCCAGTTCCTGACTCTTTTCTTCTGCTACTCCTGGCTCCTTATTATTGCTACCTTTCACTTCAGCTACACATTTGATCTTGGGTAAGTAGATCGAATGTGGGTGGTTGGCAGGTGCTTTGGCGTGTTTTGCTTCTTCTTTCCTATCATCTATCGTCCTTGTCTCCCCATCTTTTTTTATGTTTGTTACTCTCTTGTAACATGTCTAATCTCCTGGCGCTCATATGACCTTATGCAGTTGCGAGCGCCGTAAAACCTCTACTAAACAAACAGAAGGTGCCGTTAGTAACTTTCTTGATAGAAACGTTAAAACCATACTCTATGTACTTACTTTTCACATTAAGTTAAACACACAACAAATAATAGATTATAGGCCTACTTCTACCTCTAGACAAACGGACACGGGCTCTCTTGGTCTAGTCTAGAGGTACGGCGTACGCTTCTCATTCAATTGGAGGTCCCGGGTCCAAAACCTGGATAGTAACGAAAAATTTTCTTCTCTAAAATGTTCTCCCTTTTCACCTCCTTTCACTCCTTTCCTTCTTTTTAACTCTAATCATCTTCTGTCATCTGCTTTCATTTCCACTTTCTGCCCTCTTCTCTCATCCCCTGGGCTCCTGGCTCTTTGTACAGCTACTCCTGGCTCCTGCTTACTATTTACTGTCTCTCAGCCACGCCCCTGATCTTAGGGTAGGTAGGTAAGACCCAACACTCAGCCTTCTCGGATGTTTTGCGCACGTTAAAGATCCCTCAGTGTAGGAGTCTAGAGGTCCAGTGACTGTTAGCCTCTCTCATTTTAAATGTTTCTCCTTTCACTTTCACTTTCACCTCATTTCCTGCTCTTTTGTTCTGTCCTCTGCTTTCGTCTCCACTTTCTGCCTTCCAACCTCCCCC
>NW_004797432.1:787173-788570 GCF_000002075.1 Aplysia californica | reverse complement strand
ATATCTCTCTCTCTCTGATTACATTTTTATTTTCTTCTTCTAATTTTAACTTTTTTTCCACGAACGCTTCACAAAGGAAAAACAAGACACCGTCTGGCCGTCTGGCTTTTTCTTTCTTTCTCAAAACCTTTCTCTCTCTTCTCGGTCGTCGTTAGCTCATAAAAATTATGTAGGCCTCCAGTATCAAATATCATGTGTTATTTTTATCATATAATTTATGTGTGTAGATTGTTATATTGTGGTGGTACAATCATTATAATTAGCATCTTGCTAGTGCTTTTTTTTAAAATCAGTTTTGTTCTTTAAAAAAATAATTTTACACTCAGTATTAGTTTTTATTACACTTACACATCATGCATTTATTTCATCATTTGTTGTCTCCTCTTTTTGCGGGAGGGGGGTTACGATACTTGATTTTGTATGTCGTTCGCCTACCTCCTCCTCCTCCTCCAATCTCTGCAAAGTTGACATAGATCGTGTTATTGTAAAACGCAAGGACAGTCGGGATGTAGTCCAGAGTGGCTCCGCCGGAGTCTTCCCCACGCCTCGTCGTTGTAGTAGTCCGGTCGTTGCCATGGAGACGGCTCGCTGTGGTCGAGTTTAAGTCTAGGTGCCAGGCGACGCGGTTGTCATTGTCAGTGTCAGTCCGGGTGTCACTGGACAGGTCGATGGCGTAAAGACGCTGTGAGCCCGACCCCTACTCGGACAGGACCAGTTATGTTCATAGCAAACTGTGGTGTTGAACTTTACTGTTTTAAGAGTTTCAGTACATCATGTAAAAGTTCTACGGCACTTGCAACACAAAATAGTATAATTAAATTTAGAAACTATATATATCTATAATCTCTCTAGAGAGAGAGTAACATGATTCATGTGGGTTTTTTAAAAAGTATTATCATTACATTATTATTATCATTGTTGTTGTTGATGCTGTCTAATAAAACCAAACATGCGTTTCTGTCTAGAAGGGGGCATAGATCTAATCAACAAACCAAAACGTCATGTGTTTCTGTCTAGTAGAAAGGCATAATAAACAAATTAAAACGCCAATATATAATAATAAAGGCGTTTCTGTCTTTGTCTTGAAAAGGGTCATGTGTTTCTGTCTAGGCCTAGAAGGGGGCATAATCAAACCAAACCTAATCGTCGTACCGGAAGAGTCCGGTTATCCGGGATGAAGCGCGTGGCAACGTAGGCTCTCGTTCCGGAGATGACCGGATGTCCACAGGCGACAAAAGTACCCTTGACGTCACCGAGTGTGCCTGACAGATGGGTGGAAGCGTAGACAGCTCCGGCTGAAAAACAGTGTCACCTTGGCTGTAGTAAAGTGTCATTGTACATGATGTATCGAGTGTGTAGGCCTAGATCTGCGGGTTTGTGTGTGTGTGTGTGGGGGG
>NW_004797432.1:783950-785995 GCF_000002075.1 Aplysia californica | reverse complement strand
CCCCCTCCCTCCCCCAGGGCAGTGCTGGTGCTACTGGCTGAAGCGTCTTTACGCCATTCCCAAAGTAGGGGTGGGGGGGAGGAGGACATTAATATGTTTTTATGCACAGTAGAATTGCAACCTTTATCTTGATTCTAGATCTAGCCTAGATCTAACAGTCCGTTCATAAATTATATTTAACTTCAGTATTCCTTCGTTGCAATACGCGTCAGAACTTCAGGTTTTGTACAGTAAAAAAAAAGTAAAAACAATCTTCTCTTCTGAACGTCAGATCACGAGAGCTCGAGGGCTCAGAATTAAAGTTCATCGTTTGACACGTCTACTCACTGCTCCAAACAAAAGATTATTTTTTTTCAACTATAAAAACAAATCATTTGTCGCTTTATTGGTTTTGTACCTTCACAGTTTCGTTTGTAGGTAAGGATTCTTTTTATTATTTTTTTCAACTACATCATGTATTATTATTTTTTTAAAAATAAAAACATATCATGTGTCGCGATATATATTGATTTGTTTGTTCACAAGTTCGCTTGTTGGCATAGATTTACACAACTAGGCACCACTATGCTTGTAGAGGTAGGTACTGTAAACACTAAATGTGTTGTATTCACGAGAAAGGCAAGACTAATTAATTAGGACGTCCAATTAATTCACCATCCGCTAATTATTAGGTACATAATATATCATGTAATGATGATGCACATTGGTTCAAAGTTTGAAGAAAATCAAGCATGTGTTTGCTGAGAAATCATACTTCAAATGTGTTCACGATTTATTATCGTCTTATAATGATAAAGTGACCGGACTATCATCTATGGCTGGTTGCATTGGTCTTCGTCCCACAATTTTCATTTTGAATTTTGCTGTACCCGTTTTTGTCCCGCCTGTTTTCGTCCCATACTGATTCAATTACATGTAGCTAACAGCTATTGACACCCCAATTCCAAATAGTTCTACGATGCGCGGTGAAAATTCATTGTGAGAATTGTTATGTATTTTCCCGAGTCTTTCCACGGGCAATTTATAGATTTTCTCAAATTCCCGGGGCATTCCCGGATTCCCGGGTCTCGGCGATTTTTTTTTCAAATTCCCGAGTAATTCCCGGGTCGTGACAGTGACTCTGTTAACTGTTAAAAATATGTACTGTAATAAATCCGGAAAAAAAACTTTGCACATTGTCATTGTTTACAGTCAGTCGGTCACTGCCTCATGTCATGATACGCTGAAATATCATGAAAACAGCAGACATACAAGTATTCGTCTCTCATTCAAAGGTCCCGGGTTCGAATCCGGGTAGCGATGGAAACATTTTGGCCAAACATTTTCTTCTCTAAAATTGTCTCCTCTCACTTCCTTTCCTGCTCTCTAGCCTCTAGCAATGTTCTGTCGTCTGCTTTCGTCTCCACTTTCTGCCCCCATTCCCTCACCTCCTTTGCCCCCTTCTCTGGCCTTCTGACTCTTTCTACAGCCTTTCTACTGCTACTCCTTGGTTCCTTCTTACTGCTTTCTTTCAGCCTCTAGATCTAACACCTAGCCTTCTCGGATAAGGGCGAAAAAACTCGGAGGTCACATGTGCAAGTTGTACACGTTTAAAAAAAATATCCGTTGGTGGTCCAAAACCGATAAAGAGTAGGCTTCGGCCACCACCCGTCACTGTCCATCAGACTGCCCACCCAAACACCACGCACATTTAACACTGGAAAAAGTTTAGTCCACAGACAGCAAATTAAATAACAAACATTTTGCGCCTATATTCTGTCTGTCTTAGTTTATCTAGCGCGAGATGACAATTAGAAACATATTTTTCTATCACAATAGTTGCTAATGTCAATGAAATTGTTCATATATAGAGTTGAAATTTGTACATTGTACTACATAATAATGTGATCAATTATATCGCCAAATTGATTAGAAAAAGCAATTTATGATCAATCAGGCACTGATTGGATTATGTTAAAAGCAGTTTTCAGTTTATGTGTTTACATATATTTTATAATCATAATGGGTAACATAAGCATCTGTCAGATTCTTTTGGGGGAGGGTTG
>NW_004797432.1:779888-781554 GCF_000002075.1 Aplysia californica | reverse complement strand
TCACACAAACACCCCACTCCCCACCCACACCCACTCGCACGCAAAAACACCCCTCCTCCTACCTGACCATAATAATAATATTATCATTCTACACAACAAACAAAAAGGCGGCCTTTGGTTGGGTTGGTTCAGCCCCCGCCCCCGGTAATTGATAAGAAATTACCAGATCACCGCGGCGTGATGTTGTCTTCAGAATCAGATGCTCGTGGAGGGTCATACTAATTCTCCCAGGTCTCCGGGACTGCGGACCTTCAGTTAGCCGAGAAGATAACGCCCTTGTGTCATGTGCCCGTGCCATAATTCACTGGTTCAAACGTGCCGTTTCGGGCGGGCGGGTGGGTGGAGCGAGTTCCAACCTCTTTGGCCGAGTTCCAATTCTAACTTCTAAGACTAAGACCACCAGAGAATCCACCCTCTCCCACTCCCAAGACTGACTATTAAAGGCTTCGTGTGTCCACGCGAACTGCGGCGAACACAGAGTACAGAGCAGAGCAGCAAATCTGCGGTGTTGTAAAAGAAATTGTAAATCACCCCAGTGACTCTTCATTACTCTCCCTCCACTCCGCTCTCCCCCAGCTGACTAGCCTAAGCTAAATACTGAAAGTGAAAGGAAAGCCTGTAGTAAAAGTAGGCTAGTCTGGGCTAATGCATGCACGAGCATTCCCGTGGACCACCTGCGACGTAGTTTTAATGAAGTAATTAATATTTACGTCTCATTCGACACATTTTAGGTACAGTAGTTTAAGAGGTGGGGTTATTGGGTTACGTGCTTGGCGCTCAGATAGTATAAGAACGTATCGGTATAGGTTACACTACAGGGCGTAGTAACAGAACCTAACCCTATTCGTACGTCGTGTTTTACTATCGTATCCATACGACATGGGGAACTCTATGTGTCCCCATTTTCCAAGAGGAAATTTACTGGTTAATCCAATCCGTAGCCTACGCTTTGCATAGCAGTCTGTCAAAATGATTTTTTGAGAAATACTGAAAGTTTCAAAGAGATCTTCGCACTAGAAGTATTCTAAAATGTGAAGAATACAACCATGGGGTACAAAATTTCCCCCCAGCGGCCGGATAGGGTTAAGGGATGTTCTTTGACCTTGCGCTCGTACACGGAGTACCTTTTGTAGTGTTAGTTTTATACAGGTAGCCGTTAGAGCAGGTTCGACTCTTTTCTTTAGGGGGGTGTAACTCTTAACAAGCGGCTCGCTTTATCCTTTGTGCACCACCCACCAAACATTGCCTGAATACCGCCCCCCCCCTCCCTCTGCATGGTATAATCTATCTTATGTTTGTTATGAATTTGAGGTAAAGAGAATTGGTAAAGTGAAAAGATAGGATAGAAGGATAAAAATGAGGTTTTTAGGATCATCAAAAGTACATGTAGCATTTTATCACTTGCAAAAATCCCAATGCTTTTATTCACTTACACAATTATAATTGCAAGATCAAAGCACATGGACACCCGCGCAACTGTAAGGCCAAAAACAGGATGGAGAAAGCTTAAACCAGAGACCGTAAATATGCTAAAATGATGTTATAAAAAGTGAAACTGAGCTGCGGTGTTTGTAGCAAAGATTCTCTACTACCATCTACTACTTCTACTAGTACTACACGATTTTTGGTTAGAGGGCGCCACTGGTATCCTACTACTTTCCCTCTG
>NW_004797432.1:777488-779262 GCF_000002075.1 Aplysia californica | reverse complement strand
ATAATAATAATAATAATAATAATAATAACAACAATATACCATCATCATCATCATCATCATCATCATCAGTTTGGCAGCCAGCCTCCTGCATTACCGAAACTGTGTCGATGGGGGCGTAAAAACACGTAGACCTACATTAAAAGTGTTCAAAACAAAAAATTTGAAAGAACAGAAATTTTCTTCACGACCATGTCTGTTGATGTACCGCTATTGTAATTGTATCTTTGGTTTTCTTTCTTCATCTTTTTTTTTTTTTGGTAAGTCTCCGCCTTTGTGAGAAAAAAAATGAATACATTGTTCAGGATACGTTGAGAGCAAGATTGACACAACATCCCCGCAGAAAGACCCAGATACTTCATACAATCAATAAATGGTAGGAACTAAGGTAAACAATGGAGTCCACTTAAACCGAATAGAGTAGGAGTTTATTTCTCTGCAATTCTGTTTTATACATGATACCCCTAGCTGATGCAATTTGAGGGCAAGAAAACATCGTGATCAATAGCAGCATGCAATACATTAACATATACTAAGTTAATACAACATATATATAGACCTAGTACAACATACATAAAAAAGCCAAAACGTCACCATGTAGGCC
Source organism: Aplysia californica (assembly GCF_000002075.1). Classification (NCBI taxonomy): domain Eukaryota; kingdom Metazoa; phylum Mollusca; class Gastropoda; order Aplysiida; family Aplysiidae; genus Aplysia; species Aplysia californica. The sequence continues at coordinate 778,661 of NW_004797432.1, read as the reverse complement.
TACACTACAGAACCGGATAATTGTCTTGCAGTAGAACCTGCTCTGCACCTTTCTAAGACAATCACATGTCAGCTGTACAAACGGCCACCTTTTTAAGACTGTTACCTGTTTAAGCTACCACTTCCCACCCCCCCACCCCTCTCGCGTTTTTATCCTAATAATGACATTGTGAAACACGTGTACCTGTCTAAGATAACCAATCGCCCCCTCGTCAATTAATTTATCGGTTTGGAAAATTTTCACGGTATTGTCATTATAACTCTATAGCCTACCCGAATTGCAACCTTTCTACTGCTACTAATTAGCTCCTTCTTACCGCTGTCTTTCAGCACACCCCTGATAGAAAAAATCTTAGAAGTCCCGAGCTGTGCAAGATAAAGATCCCTTGGTAGTTTTAAAATCGATAAAAATAAGAGTAGACTTCGGTCGCCACCCGGGCTAAATTCAATATTAATTCCAACCAAACTGAAAAAAAAGTATTAATGTGTCCCCTGCATTCATATATGACGGTATGCAGTTGTAAGCGGCGTTTATTATTTTAAAAAAAAGACAATCACAGCAAACTTACCCGAACTCGGGTTTGAACTGTGTCAGGTTGACAGGGTCCTGTGGTGTGCCATCTGACGTCACTAGGAGAAACTGTGACGCGTCACTTCCGATGACGTTGCCAAGGAAGTCTGGGAGGGCTAGGAAGGGAGAGGACATGTTGGAAGAACTCCACAACTGTCGGCCTGATTCGGGGTCCAGGCTCACATAGCCTCTGGAGGAAACAAAAAGAAAAACGATGTTTAGTATTAGTTTTAGTAGAGTTTTTGCAGCGCGCGCAACTGCTTAAGGTCATATGAGCGTTAAGGGGTGGATGTCAACGGAGAAGTCCCTACACCAGGGAATCAGGCTTGCTCTGCTCACCTCTTTAGCTTCAATAGCACAAAGTCTGCTTCGACTACTAAGGCACGCGGAAAATAGCCGGTCACAAGAGTATGACAAACATACAAAAGAAGTAGAGAAAAATGACGAAAGTGTAAGGATTAGGAACGAAAAAGTAGCAGTTCCCCGTTGCAATTCGGGCACAGTTATGAGCATGGCATTGATGTGATGAATCAGCCCATTTACAATTCTACTGAGCATAAAAACTTGTTAATGCCCCCCCTTTGGGAATGCCCTAAAGACACT
>NW_004797432.1:775337-777343 GCF_000002075.1 Aplysia californica | reverse complement strand
GGTAGGAACTAAGGTAAACAATGGAGTCCACTTAAACCGAAATCTGTGGGTCCGCCTGATTTTCTTCACTCAAAAGAAAAAAATTAATAAAGGGGGGGGGATTTTTAAGCTTTCGGTTTACCGCCATTTTCAGATTAACCGTGTTCGGTTTACGCGGACTCCACTAGCCTGAACAAATCTGACCGTTCTGTTGGGCATGCGACAATGGAAAAACTGCTGGTGCAGCCTCGACTCTGGAAGTAAGCGTCTTTACTCTTCTGGTCGTCTGTCCATTCCCATTTGACTTTTGGAGCAGTCGAGGGCACTGGGGTTGGTAAGGAGAAGCTGCCATGAGGCGAACAACCCCAGGAGGGACAGCCGAAGCGCGGGAAACTGGCTGCACCAGGAGCAATGCTTGTGATTGTGAGCAGAAGTACAACAGTTCCTAAAGAGCATGGTTGGCCACGGGGAAGGACGGCCATCTTGACGCTGTATTCGTGCACGGTCTAAAAAACTTTGTTAGTCTAGCCTAAGAAGAGAGAGATGTGCGAATCAATGCTGTCGACGATTATGTACATGTACTGGGATCAACAAACACACACACACACACGCACTCACATATTGTGTGTGCATGTGTGTGTATGTGTGTAGGTATATATATATGTGGGAGTGTGTGTGTGTGTGTGTGTGTGTGTGTGTGTGTGTGTGTGTGTGTGTGTGTGTGTGTGCGTGCGTGAACGCGTGAACGCGCACGTGCGCAAATAACGCATTTCAGAAAAGGTAAAAATCTATGAGCATTAAACTGTTCAAGCCTGTTCTCCTGACAAAATATCGAAATTGTGTGAATTTTAATACAAAATGTACCACGATTTAACCCCTTTGCAGCGACGTTGGGGCGACCTATTTAACGTGAATGTGTTCTTAGTAGAGAGGTCCCGGGGGGGGGGGGGGGGGGGGGGCGCGGGGGCTGCGCGCAGGGGCCTCAATTGGAGGGTTCCAAGGTGTGGGGGGAGAGGACCCCAACCCAAACTCTTACACTTACTAAATCAAACGGTGGTAATTTTGGAGGGCGATGAACATCACCCTGGTAACGATAGGTGGGTGTTTTTTTTTCTTTCATCCCGCTTAGAAGTACACCTATAAATTATGTCAAGTGCCTTGCGTACATGGGTGGTGCGGAATTTTTTTTCTTGTTCTTACAAATGGCAAAAAAATAGGCCCTGACTAGATAGAATCTATACTAAATAAAAGGTTGAGAAGCACTGCACTGGTCTAAATAAATAAAGAAACACTCAGGACATAAACTTCAGGAACACGGCACGCTTTTAGAATGATTATTTTGTAACACACTTAATTCAACAGGCTCTTTGTCTATAAATCAACTTAACTTACAGCTCTAGCAAAACACTTGTTGTTTTAACGGACCTCAGCACATGTTTATTAAAAAGAAAAAAATTAATTTTAAAAATTAATGTAAAACAAAAAAAAACTAATTACAAATCAAAAAGCCCACGGCTGACGACTCGGCGAGAACCACGGCACTACACAACAGTCAGACACAATGATCCTACACAATTGAGACACTGAAAAGGAAAGAAATACAGCCAGGACAGTCAGTTAAAGATCTGCAGCCTCCTCAACCCTGGCAGACGAATCAACAATCAGTTACTGATGGAGACTATGACTTGTGTGACAACCCTAATACGGGGTGCCCACTACGGCTGGATCGGACCGATCGTCCGACTCGATCGCATGGACCCTGTTGAGAAGGGGCGATACGTCATGAACAGAATCCGTCTATGAGGACCCCAGTTCTGGAATCGCGCAATCATGTAATCAAATAACAACAGTCGAACGCACAATGCCACCCTATTACTTCTTATACTCGGTTCCCATTGGCAGGTTCGGTTTGGCTCGGTTCGTTTCGGTTTGGTTTGGTTCGGTTTGGTTTGGTTTGGTTCGGTTCGGTTTGGTTCGGTTCGGTTTGGTTTGGTTTGGTTCTGTTTGGTCATCGGGGCTAGCCAGAT
>NW_004797432.1:773517-775237 GCF_000002075.1 Aplysia californica | reverse complement strand
GAGAGAGAGAGAGAGAGAGAGAGAGAAATGTCCTGTTTTGTTGTGCCTTTGCGTGAGTGCAACTTTAAGTCTAACTTTTGTAACGTCTACTGCCATTGTTAACGACCAAGACAAATTTCTCCCTGCGAGATGAATAAAGATTGTTGTCATTGTCATTGTAAGAAAGGCTACCATCGTGGCACAAATCGAACGAGACCGACGATGATGACCTTCAAGAACAATCGCGTTTGTTTTCAAGGCCGCGAGTCGGGCAATCGATTTGAGGCAGAAGTGTATACTATAGGGAGAACATCAGAGCCGTGCACTTTTTTTGTGATATCGATACAATTAGATTGTCAATTGCCAAAACAGTACCATCCAACAATTTAAGTACCCTTGGCGTTTTACTGGGCTTCGGAACAGATACCAATCAGATTTTGTCTCTCTGTTGTCCATCCCATCTGTCCATCCATCCCCTCCCCTATCCATCCGTCTGTCCATCCATCCCTCCTCTGTTCATCTATCCTTCCTACTCTGTCCACCAATCCATCGGGTACAAAAACATATCTACAGGACAGGGGCGATCTTTAAAGTGATGGAAAGGCATTTTCTTTTTCTTTCAGGATTAAAATTGAAGTTGTGAGACTTGTCCATCTGCGTACATTTGCTTGTTACACATTCTCTCTTAAATTTGTTCGTTGTGCCTTTCTGTTTAGCATGGTCTGTGTTTTTGGTTTCAGCGTATAAATGGTCTGGAAATCACCTAACGTCTGCACAAATACGAATAATATATATATATATGGATGAGGGCTGTACAGTGTAATTTTGTCAAGGGGACTCAAAAAGTGCACGGCTCTGATAGTGCGCGGCTTTGATAGTTTGTTTTTTTCCTCGAAAGTGCACGGTTCTGATAGTTTCCCATACTATAGTGTGCACTGATTTACCAAAGATTCTCTACCGAACTGAACCGAACCGATCTTCCAGTTCCAGTGGGCACCGCCTATTATAGTACCGGTACTAACACTCGGGTCACATGTTAATGACCGTGCATTCAGAAATAGGTCCCAGTATTCTGATAAGACAACACAGATTCGGGATCAGAACGTTTCATTTACAACAGAAAAGGGTATTATATAATATATGATTATAATCTAGTAGTGAGATAGCACTGTTGGTCTTCGGCCTTAGAAAGAATGGTGCTCTGAATGTGTCCTGCAAATTTAACGTAAACTTGCATACAAGACTTGTAGAGACAATACATGACTTAAACGATCTTAACCCTATCCGTACGTCGTCTTTTACTATCATATCCATACGACGTGGGGAACTCTGTGCCACCACTTTCCAAAGAGGAAATTTACTCGTTAATCATTTGCCTAGCAACCTGTCAAAATGATTTTTGAGAAATACTGGAAGTTTCAAAGAGATCTTCGTTCTAGAAGTATTCTAAAATGTGATGAATACAAAATGACTCCAGGGCGTACGGATAGGTTCTAAGATCGTGGATTTCCATACGTTCAGACTTGATCAGTATTTGGGTGTGTTAGGTTCTATTCCCATTGCAACCTCGTTTCCCGTCATGGACATAACTGATCTGCATCATGTATTAAAATTGTTTTAAAATGAAACAACAACTATGAAGCTGATAGGGCCTACAGAAACATAATACAATGTATATTATTACCTTTAGCGATAAAGTAATAACCGCCTTTGACCCAAAAAAAAAAAAGATTCAAGATCG
>NW_004797432.1:771488-772965 GCF_000002075.1 Aplysia californica | reverse complement strand
ACACACACACACACACACACACACACACACACACACGGTATACAGTTACATTAAGCGTGTCCAAGTCAAGAGCCGTAGATCTACATGTATTAGTAAGCGACCCCGAAATCTCGCGGGCCAAAAGCAGGAGCAAACTGAGTGAATTGTCTTGAAATACTTAAACTCTCAACAATAGTGAGACTAAAACTGAACCTATAACTATATGATATCACTCAAGAACATTTCACGAGATAGAATGAGGTCTTTTGCATCGAGCTTGTCCAGAAGCTATTAATTTTGTTTCTCAAAACAGGCTGTTTAACCCTATCCGTACGCCCTGGGGTAATTTAATTTGTACCACTGGGGTTGTATTCTTCACATTTTAGAATACAATGTACTTCTAGTTCGAAGATCCCTTTGAAACTTTTAGTATTTCTCAATATCACTTTGACAGACTGCTGTGAATCAGAAATTTAACCATATATCTGTATGTGGCAACAAGGTTAGAGGGCGACCGAGAAAGACCTGCGGTAGATGGAGTCAGGGAAACATTAACCACCCACGGCATCCCCCTGACCCAAACTCTCCAGCTGGCGACAGAGAGGCGTCTCTTTCTTCCCGCGACACCCAAAAGGGTAGATCTATAAGCGGCGGATAAAAGTAAAAGTAAGCTATGCAGAGCGTATAGATCGGACAACGAATAAATTTCCTCTTTGGAAAGTGGTGGCACAGAGTTTCCCCTCGTCGTATGGATACGATAGTAGTAAAACACGGCGTACGGATAGGGTTAAGTTTCTACTTTAGGCTGCAAGTTGTTGTCTATTAACTGTCAACTCACCGTGGGCCATTACAACATTGCAGGCCGGACTGAACTTTTTCGCGGGTTGTATTTTGCCCATGCCTGGTTTACTCTGGTTTAGATTTTACTGTTTGCATGAAGAAAAGAGGACGGTCAATAAGAAATTTAACCCTATCCGTTCGTTGTGTTTTACTATCGTATCCATACGACGTGGGGAACTCTGTGTCACCATTTTCAAAAGAGGACATTTACTCGTTAATCTGATCCGTACGCTTTGCTTAGCAAGTCTGTCAAAATGATTTTTTTGAGAAACACTGAAAGTTTAAAAGAGATCCTCGTACTGGAAGTAGATTATTTTAAAATGTAAAGAATACATCCATGGGGGTACAAAATGACCCCAGGACGTACCGGTACGGATAGGGTTAAAATGTTTACTAAAAATAAGATATTAGCCTATATTTTTTAAAATTACATTTTAATTTTTTAACCCATGTATTCGTCTCCCACTACTTACCACACGAAAAAAAAGCACTGACAAAAAAACTCCAAATAAAAACAACAACAAAAAACAAAAACAAACCCAAAACAAAACAAAAACAACTAAAACAACAGGTACAAAAATCTTGTTGCCTGTCATGTACCACACACACACACACACACACACACACACACACACACACACACACACACACACACACA
>NW_004797432.1:770316-771388 GCF_000002075.1 Aplysia californica | reverse complement strand
CACACACACACACACACACACCCACAAACACACCCACGTCCCCCCCCCCACACACACATACAAACATATAGATTAGCATTGGCTTACGGCTTGCACTCGAACGCAATATAATTGTTTGTATTTAATGATGTTTAAATGTAACTTCCAATTTTTCTTGGATGTTAAATTATAATCAAGTTCTGTTTTTGAGTTGATGTGTGCTTTGGTTACAGAAGGCCTCATCTAAATATTACAAATAGATCTATCTATATATATATCTATTAAGCGGGTGGCTGGCGGGTGCTCTGGTGAGGTTTGCTTCTTCTTTCTCCTATCAAACACCTATCGTCCTTTTCCCCCCTCCTTCTATTTTGTGTTTGTTACTCTCTTGTAACACCTTTAATCTTCGGCACTTTTATGACCTTTTTGTGTTGCATATACCGTAAAACTCTTACTAAAACTAAAACTAAAATCTATTAAACAAATATTTACGATGCACTCCATGCCTAAACGTTCTAACCGCCTCTCCCCTCCCACTTCTATTCTCTCTTTCTCTCATCCTGCCCTAGATCTACCCTGCCCCCCTCTCTCTCTCTTTGCGTGTGTGTGTGTGTGTGTGTGTGTGTGTGTGTGTGTGTGTGTGTGTGTGTGTCTCCAGAATTTGTTTTCTTTTTTCTTGACTCGCTCGATCCATTTTGGTTTCCTCTTCACATATGGTCGCTTTTAATTTTAAACCCAGATTTCGGGGTTTTCCAGAAATCTTGACCTACACCAAGTTGGGCATTGCCCAAGATATAAGAAAAGTTTGGTTTCCCTGGTGTGTATGTTTGTTTGGTTATAGAGGAGTCTCTCCTCGTCTTTTAAAGAAATTGAAAAAGGGTCCCAAAACTTTAACTTGGATTTTCTCAAAACAGCATTTTTCGGGACTAGCCCCCTCGTGCTTAAAAGGGACCATAATATTATGTCCCACTGTTGACACCAATTGACAAGTTTATTGCTGGTGCACACACAGACAGAGACACGGACGGACCTAGTGAGTGACCAGTGGTAGACTGCAGCCGGTTCCATTTGACTCAGATTGGGGTGGGGTGGG
>NW_004797432.1:751164-769427 GCF_000002075.1 Aplysia californica | reverse complement strand
CTATCGACGCGTGATATGTGCAGGACTACATGTCAATCACACCAGTCGGCTCGTAGGAGAGGCAGCTGCCCGTCATAACAATTCGTTGGCTCCGCCCACTTGTCGAAGGTAACAACTGACTCTGATTGGCCATAAAGTTTTCACTCGCGCTGAATTGGAATGTGGAACTCTTGCGTGACCTTGGGCTTTTTCTGGTCATGAGCAGGAAATCGACCCAAATTTTGTACTGTCGTCTCCTTCTCTCTGTTTGTTTTCGTTTTGTACAACAACGTTTCTGGATCCAAGGTAAACAACAACAGAGTCTGACCTATTTTTTTTGTTGCAATGGGATACCGTTGCAATTTACGATTTTTGTAAAGTTGTTATAAGTGGTCATATTACAATAATACCTTTTCTTGGTACCGTTTTCTTCATGAACTCCACAGCAATCTATTATATTGTTTTTATGAGCGAACACCGTTGTCTACTGACTGTCAACACTGTTTATTGAAGAGATCTCTGGAATCTAGATTATAAAATCTGGCGACTGAGTGTCATCAAGCAGGCACGTCCGTACGTTATGCGGATCTTTGACTACCAGCCAGAATCTTGTACTTAGGCTAAGTGTTTTAGTTTTAGTGTATTTTCATGTTTTATCATCTTTCCTCTTCTCCAGATAGATTCTAGAATCAAGCCTATCCATGATCGAACCGTGCGCATGGGAAGGCAGATCTAGAGACCGAGTTATGGCGTAGCAAGCAGTAAAAAGTGCATTGTAGCCTAGGCAGGCGATTCATTAATTAATTGGATCCAACCCTGAATATTGACTGTTGGCACTGTTGTTGTTGTCATGCAAGATTAGGCCTGTGCAAGATATCCAGATTGATTATAAGTAAGATTTCTATATTAGATCCTATATATCGATGTTGCCTTGTGTTTATGTTGATCCAGTTAGGTAGATCTATTATCTTGGTGTCCTTTTGTTTTTGTGTTGATCCCCCACTTTTTGAGTGGTTATTGATAGGAAATGGGGATCGTTGTTTTATTACAACCAAAGATGTGTGTAGATCTAGATCTAGATATCTAGAATATAAAGGCTTTAAACTTAAAAACATTTGAGAACAAGTACGTACCAGTACAACCACAACCACGTAATTATTAATGAAAACCAGAAGGTCTGAATGGTACAGCTGTTTGGCTGATTGTAGAGTTCTTGTTGTGTAGCCTTGGCTAAGCCTGCATTTTCATTTTTTTTCTTGGATGAAGGCAAATGGTTTTTGGGTTGTGTTTTGCCTTGTGTGTATTGGCTGTCAGGCTGTTTTGTTTCATAAATTCTATGGTCTGCTTGCTTGCCAAAACTTGCTCAGACCCCCCCCCCCCCCCCCCCCCCCCCCCGGGGGGGGCGCAGGAGAGGAGGGGTTTGGCAAATACCGAAAGGAAATGTTACTAAGAAAGAAAAAAGCAGAGAAGAATTGTAAATGGGCTGTGTCACGCTCATAACTGTACCTGATCTACAACAGGGAAATGCTGCTTTTTCTTTCCTAATCCTTACTATTGTCATTTTCCTCTACTTCTTTTATGTTTTTCACACTCTTGTGACCTGCTATTTCCGGGGTACCTTGATAGTTGAAGCAGATCCTGTGCTGTTGAAGCTAGAGAGGTGAGCAGAGTAAGTCTGATTCCCTGTAAAGACTTCTTTGTTGACACCCACCCCTTGGCGCTCATATGACCTTATGCAGTTGCGAGGGCTGTAAAACCCTCTATTATAAAAACCCCAAAAAAAACTTACACGCACACACACACACACACACACACACACACACACACACACACACACACACACGCGCGCGAGCAATCACTGTCTCTCTCTGTCTCTCCTCTCTTTCTCTCTCTCACATACTGTCGTCTGCGGAGAAGCGGTTAGGCTCTTAGCTTAAGCACTCAGGAGACCCAATTTCAATTTCAGCCAGTATCTTGTTCTTTCTGCTGAGATATAGTATATCTCTTTCAGCCCCAGTTGGCCCTGACAGGTAGAGAGGGCTGAAGTCTACCTCATAAATTATGATCTAAATTGTCTTGACAGGGGCGTAAAAACACAGGACTTACATTAAAAAAGCAACACACTTGTGCACACACTCACGCACACACACACACACACAACTTACTTTGAACACATTGATTCCTTACTGAACAGTTTATTCAATTCGATTCATTTTTCTCATTTTTCAGGCACAAACATCTGGAAAGTTGTCATCTGAGTGAATGAACGAATATCTCTGATTTTTCTGGTATCCTATACATCTCAAAGTCTTAAGGATGGACGATTTCCAGAATGAGGAAGATAATTTTTCAATGAAGCATGTGAGGAAAATACTGAAAAACAGATTTGTGGTAATAATAGGAGACTCCAGTAAGTACCTTTTACTTTTGCTGAAAAAAAATGTGCAGCCCGTTTAAACATAATAAGCTGGGGGGTGGACACTGATTTTAGGCCATTCAGAAATCAGAACTTTTGGTCTGTTGCAAAAAATTTACATAAATTGATTAAAGAAATTTGTTGTCGGTTGTTGAGGCCCCCGACTGCATTTGAGCCTTTCTTCATTTTTTCCACTCTTCCATACATGAATAGTCACAATGCTATATCAAACACTGTCAAAAATCAAACTCATGACCTTTAAGTCTTGTATTAAATTAAAAAGTCCACTGATCCATTAATAAGGTTACCACATTTTAAAAATAATTTTTCTTTTTTCTTTAACAGAAATGTTTAAGCTTTAACTGTTCATACAGTTCTTTAGTTACTCCTATTTCACTTAATTATCACTTTCAATTGTGAATGGTGGTGTTGGTGATAATGAGAGATAGTGGAGTAAATGTTAACTTTTTAGCTTTGCAGTTTCCAATGTTTTACATGTTTTTCTTCATTTTCAGTCCAAAGAGGCATCTACAAAGATATGGTTCTCTTACTTCAGCAAGATCGATCACTGTTAAGGCAGGAACTAAGGATGAAGGTAAATTATTCCCTGACAGTAAATTACCCCAACTGCTAAACTGTATCAAGTTCAGATTACTGTACCCAGATTTAAAAAAATTAACTGAGCCACTTGAATTTGAATTTTGAGAATTAAAAAAAAATTTGTAAATTCAAGCTTCTATATAATATACTGTTTGGAGCACATTATAACATGGACAACTCTGCAAAGTCAAAGCATTCTCGAAAAACGGCATATAGGCTAAATTGGAAGAAAAAGTACAGGAGAAAAGAAATCAAATGCAAGCTTCAGAGCGCTAATTGCATCCAGTGAAAAGAATCATTTTATTACCTTTATTGAATTGAAGGTTGTGAATACCTACAGTAAGTTACCTTGTCAGCATTCACAATATGTGCCAATGTTTCAGGATAGCCCATCTGTGCCTGTATAAAAGTGGCAATACCCTTTTCTGTGTAAATGACAAGACATCTTCTGGCAGAGATGTTGGAAGTCTGCCACTAAGCACAAGGCAATTACTTTATTCCATCAGTATCCTAGATTCAGAGGGTTGCAAGAGACATATTTTTTTAAAGGGCCTTGCCCAAGAAAGCAGAGGATGTTTTCTAAACCTGCTGTATATATATTATTTATGATTTATGTGGTGATGATTTGTGAAACTGTGGCAATATATATAATATATGTTAATTTTAAATTTTAAAATGTTTCTTTATCAGGGGGAATACTGCTTTCTTGGTGATGAGCTCATCGAAGGTGGTCAGAAAGGTGTCATGACAAATGGGATTGGCTACAAGGAAGTGCGCCAGTACTGCACTGGGGTGTACCTGGTTCGGTTCTACTTTGTGACACGCTGTTACAACAACTATGTGGAAAGTATCCTGAATGACCTCAAGGAAGGACCGCAGCCCGATGTACTCATCATGAACTCCTGTCTCTGGGATATAACCAGGTAACTCTTTTATTGTAATTTAAGTTATTTACAGGCTTTAATTTTCCTTTAATCCCCATCAGGAATATAACTTTTCAGATGTCTTTTTTGTTCAGGGAAACTCTTTTAGAGGACCTGAAAAAACTGGTGATGAATTTTTGATACAGTAGTCTCCGACTAAGATCCCACCGCTTACGGTGCAGGTTCCCTAAAACATCCCGCTGTTTTAAGAACGCTCTGAAGGTCTACATTTGGTTTAGATCCCGTATTTCGGATCATAATTTACGAAACAAAAACAAGGGCAGGCGCTGCAGATTGACCAAGTGTGAGAAATTATGATCATTTAACTGTCCATCTCATCACAGATCAACCACTCTAGTGAATGTGATCACTTGTGCCTTGTAATTGTAAGTCTGGATGAAATGGTAATGTTTATCCAGACAGGATCATGGCAAGGTGTAAACTTGCTCTCTCATTTGTTTTCCCCAAACTTCACACTGGCATGATCCCAGCTCTCCACCTAAACTTACCTCACATGTTGGGTGGGTATGGCCTACAAGTTCCCTCCAGGCAGGATCACATGGAACTGTAAACTCTTCCCTGACCATTGCAGCAGCTGTCTGTACTCATGAAGTTGTCAGACAGACTGAATTTTAATTGGTGTGGTCACAGAGTGATGGTGCCTAACCACAGAGGCAGGGGGTACTCTGTCAGTGATGGAAAGTGATAAATTTTGGACAGGTAAAGGGGAGGGGCAACTGGATTAAAGCATAGATCTTGAGACTCACAATAGGAGAATAAGTGAGAATGACATGCCCCTTGTCACTGATTGGTCCTCAAGGTTGACCACTGTTTGCTTGTCATAAGTCATGCACCCACCCTGGGGTCATGCCAGTTCATTATAGAGTGAAGGGAGACCATTTTACGGGTTCTGTATGTCTGTCTGTTGCCCCCCCCCCCTTCTCTCCCTCCTCCCCCCCTCTCTCTCTCTCTCTCGTCTCTCTCTCTCTCTCTCCTCTCTCTCTCCTCTCTCTCTCTCTCTCTCTCTCACTCTCACTTTCACTCTCACTCTCACTCTCACTCTCACTCTCTCTCTCTCACTCTCTCTCTCCCTCCCTCCCCACGCCCCCTCTTCACCTTACCAAATTACAATGTTACATTTTTTAAACAAGATTTCTGCATGCTTTTTTAATGGAGTTTTTGAAATATCCTCCCACTTTTTGTCTGTGCTTACATTTTGAGAACACATCTGTAGATTCCAAATAAGACTTTGGTAGAGACTTGAGTCAACCTGGTTTTTCAGGAGAGGGTAGATGCTTGTGTTTTTTTAATGTATTTCTATACTGATATTTGTATTCGCCAATCCTCTATGGTTGTTATGGTGATACCTTTTAAAAAAAAGACCAACAAATGTTACCTTCAAGTTTAATGTAGTAGGATGTCCTTTGGGCTCCTGACTCTTTCTGCTGCCTTTCTACTGCTACCCCTTGGTTCTTTCTCACTGCTGTCTTTCAGCCACACCCCTTATCTTAAGGTAAGTAAGATTTAACAATAGCCTTCTTGGGTAAGGGCGGAAATATCTCCGAAGGACCTGTGTGCAAGTTGTGCTCGTTAAAAATCCCTTACTGATACTGGTCCTAAAATTGATTTATTATTAGAGTAGGCTTCGGCTGGGTGGGATATTGAATGAACGTTCTTAGGGTATCCTTCACACCCTGGATCCAGGTCTTTCTTGGTCTTCCTCGTGCTTTGTACCCTGATACTTTCCTGTAGTAGGCTTTACTGGCAAGCTGGTTAGGTGCCATATATATGTGCGAGATATCCAAACCACCTGATTGTTTGCCTTCCGATGTAGTGGAGGACAGGTGTTGTTCCCACCATTTCTCTGATCTAGTTGTTTCTGACCATGTCCCGTCTGGTTTTGTTTGTTGGCGGCTCTCCTTAGACATCTCAACTCGCAGGTGGCTATCTTACGTTCCAGACTTTTGGTCAGGGTCCATGTTTGGCACTGGTAGGTCAACGTGGGGATGAAGATCGAGTTAATTAATGAGCTTGGCTTTGGTCTCAATGGGGATGTTAGGATGTTTGAGGAGTGGGCAAGCTGGTAGCTGACGCTTTTAGCCTTTTGTACTCTCGTCTCAATTTCTCTGTTGAGACATCCTTCCGAAAAGATGCTACCATGATCATGATAGTAAAATACTTACCAAGAAGAAAAAGAAAGTAGGATGTATTATCTCTATGGGTTTATTGGTCAAGGGGAGGTAACCATTATAAATTTAAATTGAGGACGTCACAATTCCAAATTATAAATGGGTGATTAGCGGGTGCTTTGGTATGGTTCGTTTCTTCTTTCCTATCAAGTGTCTGTCTCATGGTTATTTCTCCTTTTTTGTGTTTCTTACCTTTTTGCATTATATTATGACTTCATGTTTTGCAAGTGCCGCAATTCTTAATTAAGTGGGTGGTTGGCGGGTGCTATGGTGTGTTTGCTTCTTCTTTCCTATAAAAAAAATCTGTTGTCCTTATGTCCTCCTTCTTTTTCATGTTTGTCACTCTCTTGTAAGACCTCTAATCTTCGGCACTTACTTAAATAACCTTATTGTGTTGCAAGTGCTGTAAAACACTTATTAAAACTTACTTAAACTAACCCCCCCCCCCTTCCCACTCTCTCTCTCTCTCTCTCTCACACACACACACACACACACACACACACACACACACACACACACACACACACACACACACACACAAATTATGAGTATGCGACAACATTCTGATAAAACGCCCATTTCCTGTCGGGTTTTGAATCTGTGTACATGTATTTTTAATTTGAATTTCATGTTATTTAAAATAATAGTTTGTGAAAGCAGTAGCTGCGCACTGTTGTACTGTATAGAGATGATAGCACTGTTGTACTGTATAGAGATGATAAACGTGCCAGTGACAGAACTCTAAATCAAGAAAAGACTGATGTTTTCGACAGCAGAATGAGCGTAGTCAGCGTCCCCTTTTTTTCTATCCTTTTTTCCATTGTTTTTTTTTTCTTTTTTTTTTCGCACAGGAGAGATGCTTCGTCGAAAAACGAGGGTCGTTTTTTGGTCGAAGGGAGGTAACTATTAAATAATTGAATCGGGGGGGGGGGGGGGGGGGGGGAGAGAGTTCGGGGCAATCTCAAGTGAGCATTGCCGACCAGCTTACATTCGAAAACACCAGGTTGTTGCCATGCGGCATTTTAATAGAATAATACTTGTATATAGTAATAATAATAATGAACATTTAACTTCTATGACGCCCACTTTCGGATGGCTCTAGGCGTTTCGTAATGAAATAAGATTTAAACTGGCCATTCAACAAACATCATTTCAAATATAGGTGAACTTACGGGATCGTAAGAGAGCCACAAAAAAACAAACAACAACTCAGGAGAGTCTCCCTCCTGCACAGGGGAATAAAAAAGGGGGGTGGGTGGTGGTGGTCATCCTAGCCCTGTTAAAAAAAAAATAGAGTCGCTGTTCCCAGGTGCTCCGGCCTCGTCGATAATGGCATGCGCCAGTCGTACTTATCCATTGCCACCCAGTGGCGGTGGGTGGACCAAGATTTGGGTGGGGCTTAGGTTTCTTCCACTTCTTTACCACCAAATAGCAAGCAATAAGAACAAAACAGTGATGATTCTTCTATACTCACGGCGAGTCACGGCATTTTGAGAACCATTCAAACGAGAAGAGTCACCTTTGTCTTCCATCTCTTTGTTCTCAGTTAAATTTAAGCTCTTCTGGGTGGTGGGGACGAAGCCGTTTCACCTCCAAATTTCTCTAATCAGTTTTTGTCTGAAGAAAAAGATGCCTCGAAAGTGGTTTGAGGTAATTAATAACTGTTAAGTCTCAGCGGCACAAACGCACAGTACTCCCAAACACCTACCGTCTATGAGGTGGATTGGGTCGTGTTGTTGCGGAAAATAGAACGCGCCTAACAAAGGTCCAATGGGCGCATAGGTATCTGTGTCACTGGGGGAAAGTGTGTTGTAAACTTTCACCCCATTGTCAGGGCTGGGAGAGCGTGAGCCCTCTGTGCAGTGTTATTTTTTAAAAAGTCTTCTACCTTTTTACAAAAAGAGTTTAATTAAAGACGGGCGTGGGAACCGGCTTATTCTTTCTGAGCCCTAACGACATTTGATTGGCTGTTAGGTTACTGTAGTTGTAAGCGGTGACAACAATGATTGGATAAACGGGCAAGCCGCCAAGCTGATAACTGTGTGTTCATTGCATGCGATCATAACGGTTTCAACTGCTTATTTCGTTATTTAAGAAACTTTCATTAACTAAGGGATAGAGTTGGGGTGGGGACGGGGTGGGGGTGAGGGGCTCAAGCCCGTAAGCCCTTCACGACCTACCGCCACTGTTGCAACCAGTGCTTGCATCTCGTAAGACGATTTTTTGACCTGATAGGAATATAAACGATTGATCATCTCCTTTGCTTCCACCTTTAACCCAAAGATTATAGAAATAAGAAATATTTACGGTTTCTGCAAGGAGTTTACAGTAGTTCTAAGCTCTTTGGGTTTCTGCCTTAACCCTTGCTTCCCCCACACATCGGTGTAACAAGTAGTCAACCAATGCCACCTCTCCCGTGGACAGTAACAGCGGTTCGAGGCACACGTACATGTAATGTACTTTTTAATTTCTCGGCTGGCCGTCGATCAGGGCAGCAGGCAGTTAATCAAATTAACCTCACACCTCTGGCCTCTGGCTAACTTAGAAAGTTGCCTGCTGGAGCGCCACGGGAGCACTTTCGCAGGCCCTGGTGAGATATCTCATTCACACCTCCCTGACTATCTGCACGGCTCAGGGCTCTTATTGCTGGGGTATCATCTACCCCCCAAGTCACCTTCCCCACCCACTCCTCTTTCCTTGCCTGGAGGCATGACGCAAAGGTTTAGAGCCAAAAGAAACACACTTGATGGTTTTCTTTCAAACCAGGGCCGGACAGGCAAAGCATTTTTCGTCTTAGACAATTAAAGACCCTCCAAAGGGAAGGAATTTCTCTTTTAATTTTTGGCGTTAAGCAGGTTTCTGTTTAATAAAAATAGAGGAAATTCATCAAGGGGGCAGCAGGGAGATGTCGTTTTGAAAGGTTTCCTTCATAGAGAATTTTCCTATTAGTGTATGGCAAGTTGGACTATGCGGACATTTCAACGAGTGTTTAATAATTCGCTTGTTCAGTGCCGCATTCACAACCTTATAAGACCAAGAATAGACTATACGAATAAATCGTGATGCTTTGGTCTCAAGGATTTCCATCGACCTCAAGGAAAATAATTTTTTTGGCCTGTTCATATTTTAATTATAATGGCTGTTGGTATACATTTGGCTCACCCTAGAATGCCACCTCCAAGATATTTCATTTCACATTCTTGTCTTTAAAATAAATCATGTACGATGTAGTCTACTTGACGTGATTTGAGATTGTGACGTCCGTGGAATAAAGGGAAATAATTAATTGACATGGGAAAGGGATACAAGTCTGTAGGATTTTACTGTATAAAGTGTTTGGGTAAGTTTCTGACAGCACCTTCTTCAGGATATAAGACTTGTGTTCATACGTGCTTTTACAACTTACTGTATGAAACACACAAAAAAATCAGTTTTCCACCCGAATGTTTCAACTACGGTGCCTTGGGGAATACGCATCTATACATGGAATTGAAACCAGTGGACCCATTAAATCAACGGGTTTTAGGTTGTTTGTGAATCATGATAAGATCCTGTGTGAGCACTCTGAGTTCTCTTCGCAACAAATAAATCTTTCGCCTTTTACTAAAGATTTCTTTGGAGAGGAGCAATAATGAGTCTTATAGACTATTTTTCAAACCCTTCACCTGTAGGGTATATATACAATGCATTTGTAAGTTCTAGACTATTGAGTGTTGTAAGTTTTTAGTAAGAATTTAGTAGCTTTTGCAACTTGCAACACAAATAGGTAAGATAGGTGCCGAAAATTAGCGGTGCTAACTGAGAGTAATATTCTTGTAACAAAATAAAGAGGGAACAGAAGAGCAAACTAAATTAAAGCACCCGCCACCCACGCACATTTTACAGTGTCTTTGTAGAATGGAAAGCATTATGATGACATACTTAGTTTTGGTAATATTTTACGGACCTGGCACCTATATATAAGATCATATGAGCGCCAAGGGGTGGATGTTAATAGAGAAGTCCAGACGGGGAATCTGGCTTATTCTGTTCACCTCTTTAGCCTCAACGGCACAAAGTCTAAGGCACCCCGGAAATACCATTTCTCAAGAGAGTGACAGACATGCACAAGAAGTAGAGGAAAACTGACGATAGTAAAGATGAGGAAAGAAAAAGCTGCAGTTCCCCCTATGTTGTTCCGGCACAGTATGAGCCATGAGCATGACATTGATAAATCAGCCTATTTACAATTCTACCGTGCAAAAGAACATGTTAATATCCACCCTTTGGGAATGGCCTAAAGACATTTCAGATGACATATCGTTATATGAGCATCAGACCGAAGGGCTAGAACCCAAATGGCCGCTGGATCGGAAAAGTAAAAGTAAAGTAAAGTTATATGAGCAAAATATATCACGAAACGTTTACCACTATGTTTAGTGGTTAGTGCTATCCCCGTGTCATTCAATGTATGGCCATAGACTCGGTGTGCCAGCGTGTCTCACTGTACGAAACTGAGGACACAATAAACGTCATGGCCTCCGCAGAATAAAGGAATGGAAGTGTCAGGTAGACCCCAATTGGGGACAACGTAGTCATGGTGTCTAAGTGGACCCCAAAAATGTTGGATTGTGATTGGCTCGCTGAGCGAGCGGTAGTTAACATTGGTTACAATGCAAGGCAACTGCTCATCTCGGGCGGTATGTCTATCTAGATTTAGTGTTACTATAATTAATTTATTTTTGCCCAGAGAGAGAGAGAGAGAGAGAGAGAGAGAGAGAGAGAGAGAGAGAGAGAGAGAGAGAGAGAGAGAGAGAGAGATGAATAAACGTATCTAGATCTAGATTTAGATCTAGAATCTACATCTAATCTAGATCTTTTCTAGATCTAGATTTAATCTTGATCTAGATTTAAATTTAGATAATCTACTTTCCAAACTGCACACTCTTGGCTGGGTGCACAACAAAATCTAGATCTAGATACGTTTATTCATTAGGCCTAGATACTCTCTCTCTCTCTCTCTCTCTCTCTCTCTCTCTCTCTCTCTCTCTCTCTCTTTCTCTCTCTCTGGGCTAAAATAAATTAAGTATAGATCTAGTAACACTAGATCGATGTACCGCCCGAGATTATCAGTAGCCTTGCATTGTAACCAATGTAAACTACTGCTAGCTCAGCGAGCCAATCACAACCCAACATTTTTGGGGTCCACCTAGACACCATGACTACGATTGGGGATTTCCGTGGAGAGGAGCAGTATAAAATATAATGAGTATAGACTATTTTTAAAGCTATATTTATAATTAAAAACAACAAAACAAAAAAACACAAAAAAAACGTTTAGTGTTTCAGCACGTTTCAATTTCCCATACTGGGGACAAATTGACGACATATCCTCCACTGAATTAAGGGATATAACTGATTTTGTGCTCTGTGTAAAGGGATATAACTGATTTTGTTCCTTGGGTAAAGGGATAATAATAATAATGATAATTGATTTTGTGCCCTGAGCATAGGCATATATTGGCGATTTTGTTTCTTGGGTAAAGGGACATAACTGTTTTGCCTTGGGTAAAGGGATCATAATAGGCCTACTTAATTTTTATAACTGATTGTTCTGCTCTGTGCATAGGATATAACTGAACTGATTATTGTGCTTTGAGTAAAGGGATATAACTGAACTGATGAGTGATTATTGTGCTTTGAGTAAAGGGATATAACTGAACTGATTAGTGATTATTGAGCTTTGAGTAAAGGGATATAACTGAACTGATTATTGTGCTTTGAGTAAAGGGATATAACTGATTTTGCGCCTTGGATAAAGGGATGTAAATCTCCATGATTTTGGTGTTAAGTGTTTGTGGACCTTTCAGGAAGTTAGGAACTCATGTTGTAGGACACATGTCCGTACGTTGTTGCAAATCTGTACTAAGCATTTATGTTATTTCTTCATTCAAATATTTAACTTAATTTGCTTTTAATAGAGATAGAAGTTTAAATAAGAAATTAAAACGAGTGGACCCATTGGATAAACCGGTTTTAGTTTAATCATAAATCATAATCAGACATAACAACGTCACTCTGGTTTCTCTTCACAACGAATAAATCTTTCGCCTTTTACTAAAGATTTCCGTGGAGAGGAGCAATATAATGAGTCTAAAGACTATTTTTCAAGCCCTACACTGTAGGGTAAATATTAGAGGTGTGCGAGTCCAGCATATTAAGATTCGAGTGCAGACTCGAGTATCTGCTCTGGACTCGAGTAATTACTCGAGTAATTACTCGAGTCTCACGGCTCTTAAGACTCGAGTTATTACTCGAGTAATAGTATCCCGAAAGGGAATTTTAGTGGGTTTCAAAAAAGGTTTTGTTGAATATCGGACAGAAAATAGAGTGCCTTCCTAGGAGGGAGCTTGAGTTGGCTTATGGCAATTCTAGACATATGCTGTTTATACCGTATTTATTTTATTTTATCTTAGGAAGTGGCTATTCTCACCCCAGGTGAGAATAAAAATGTGATCGACCTCTCACCCCGGGTGAGACTAGCCAGTGTTGGCTATTCTCACCCGCTGTGAAACAAAACCGGGTGTTCCTAATTTCTGAATACTTCCTATCGGTGAGGATGATTAAATAGACAAACCCCTTTTTAAAAAAATGATATTATAACACAAAAGTAAAACTAATTTGGTGGTCTACAATGATGCTACGGCTGTTTCACTTTTAGAATAGAGCTGAACTACCGTAATCGGCATTTTGTTTTGCCCAGAAGTTCTCGCTATATCTAGGCTACTCCTCTCTCTCTCTCTCTCTCTCTCTCTCTCTCTCTCTCTCTCTCTCTCTCTCTTTCAATGCCCGCAGATAAAATTGCATGTTTTTAACACAAGAGGACTGGAACGTTTGTTTACACGACAGAATTCAATAAATAAAAAGTGTAGATCTAGAATTCTGTGGTTTACACTGGGTATCACATCACGGTAAACGCACACATGGAGAGAATAGCCAAAAGGCTCGCTCTCTCACCCCGGGTGAGTGAGAAGCTTACAACTGTATAACAACTAAGCTAGAATAGAGGTAGTCTTCATCTTATCTTATCTTATTTTTTATTTTTTTAAAATAATTCTTTGTTACAACAGTAAGAATAAAATGTACACAAACCTCAGACAATGCACTTCATAAAAGAAAGAAGTTTGATTGGTCATCATGGGTTTCTAACAGTGGTTTCCTTTTTGCTTTTTTCTGGGGGGGGGGGGGGGGTCGGTTTTTTTCCTTTGGGGAAGGGGTATTTTTGGTTTTTTTTGTTCCTTTTCCTTCAGTTTTAAAAAATTGCTTATCAGAATTTTTCTTTTATCAATTCTTAAGTTTTTTAAAAACCAAATTTTTCTCCTTTTTTTCTGTTTTTCCCCTACAGACTCGAGTCTGGACTCGAGTCCTTACTCGAGTCCTTACTCGAGTAATTTACTTGTGACTCGAGTCTGGACTCGCCGCATGTATTACTCGAGTACTCGAGCCTGGACTCGTTACTCGCACACCTCTAGTATATATACTGATGACATGAGTGTTTATTTAGGTTGTAGCCTCCTCTGTACTGGCTTACATTGTCTCTATTGTATGCCAAGCTGCAGTGAGTATGTTCCTTGCAACTGTATCCATCCCCCCCCCCCCCCCCCCATAAATTTGATGAAATGAAAGAAAAGGTAATGACACTTCTCTACACGATGTATGGCTGAATATTGTGATATGTTGCTAAACAATCTTCTAAAACATTAAATTGCATGTTTCACATCGGTCATTTAAAAAAATTTTTTTTGTAAGTGTTTTAAGGCGTTCGCAACTGCATAAGGTCATATGAGCGCGCGAGATACATTAAATATTTACAGTTTGGTAGGAAATTTGAATTTTTCCCTGGGTGGCGGCCGAAGCCTACTCCTACCGATTATATCACCACCAAGGGATCTTTAAGGTGCGCAACTTGCACACGGGATCTCCGAGATTTATTGGCCCTTATTCGAGAAGGCTTGGAGCAGACAGAGTCAGGAGCCCAGAGGAGAGGGTAAAATGGAGGGGGAAGGGAGGGGTCAGAAAGTGGAGACAAAAGCGGACGGGGGGAGGGGGGGGGGAGGAGCACATTATAGAGAAGAACCACGAGAGCTCCCATTACACCAGTCAGTGACAAATACACAGGTAGACACATACTATTTTTGGCTCCTTTCACTTTCCGTTTTAAGTCTAGCTTGTAAGTAAATAATGCTCTCTTAAATTTGAACCCTATCAATACGTCGTGTTTTACTATGGTATCCATACGACGTGGGGAACTCTGTACCCCCACTTTCCAAAGAGGAAATTTTACTCGTTAATCCGATCCGTACGCTTTGCTTAGCAGTCTGTCAAAATAATTTATTGAGAAATACTGAAAGTTTCAAAGAGATCTTCGCACTAGAAATATTCTAAAATATGAAGAATACAACCCTGGGGTACAAAATGACTCCAGAGCGTACGGATAGGGTTAATTAGTAAAACGAAAATGTGTTTTAGAGTAGTGAGTCATGGCGATCACAAATACGCTTCGTGATCGGGAAAAATGTCAAACTTTTTATCACCAGTGTACATACAGATAGTTTAGACACACGATTACCACTAGGGATACGACTGTCCTTATATAATACATATATATAATATAAATATGTCATTTATGGCCTGAAATTTGAGTGACTTGTGGAGTCTGCCACGGACAAACACGTCACCGTCTCCACGAGATAAAGGGACATAACTGATTTTATGCTTTGGGTAAAGGGGCGTAAATCTCTAAGGTCTATCTTCAGAAAGTGTAATGGGATTTTCTTGTAGCAATATTTCGCGTAGTACAATAAGCAATCGGACATTGCTGTACATTTGTACGAATCACTAATATAATTTCTCTAATCATATACTTGAATGACCCTGCTATTAACAATTAAATATATCTAACACAATATTGAAAATAGCGGACCCATTAGAATAACCGGTTTTAGTTTGTTCATAACCCATAATCGGACGTCATATTGGTACTCTGGTTTCTCTTCACAACGAATAAATCTTTCGCCTTTTACTAAAGATTTCCGTGGAGAGGAGCAATATAATGAGTCTATAGACTATTTTTCAAGCCCTACTTTGTAGGGTATTCAATACAATGAAAGTGATGGTTCCCATTGTTCGTAGATCATAGTTAGGCTCTCATAAACTATGTGTAGTGTGTAGATCTACTACTGTTGCTGATTACTGCTGCCTTATCAGACATTAAAAAAAAATCTGTAGGGATTTGTTTGTACTAGGCCTATGTGTTGTTAGAATTCATCACAAGGCAAAATAATCTCATTCAACTAAAAACTAAAAACTACACATTTCACATCAGATGGCGACAGTTACGATGAGATAAATTATAGACTTAATCTCATACACTATGTGTACTATTGCCGACTACTGCCTTATCAGACATAAAAAAAAACCCTGTAGGGATTTGTTTATACTAGATCTACGTGTTGTAAGAATTCATCAAAAGGCGAAATAATCTCACCCAACATAAACTTACACATTTCACATCAGCTGGCGACAGTTACGATGAGATAGATTATAGATCTAGACATAATCTGCCTATTATTTTCTGCTAGTTTCACTTTCTATACAAATTTTTAAAATAAATTCGTTTTAAGTCTAGCTTGTTTAGACATCTGCTATCTTAAAAGAAAATGTCCTTTAGATTTACCTCTATTCTACATCTACTGAACTAATCCTTACTTTTACAACATTTAATTATATCTGGAAGCAGTGTAAATAATGTAAGAGGAAAACATTTCGGAATTTAATTTCCACTACAATTATAGCCTTTGCTAGGGATTTGGTTTTCCCATGTAGGGCCTACCTCATAACCTCCTTCGGTTATGACTCTTTTCATTCAGGGCTATAATAATATAATATTATAATATAATGATTATAGTATAATACATGTATAATAATATAATAAATTATATGGTATAATAATGCTACCTCAGAATTACAAAGTTCTAGCCACTCAGTACCTAGTGTAAATGAGATATTTGGCTTTAAAAACTCTCAATATGTCAAGTCTTTTGGAATGCAGTTCTTTGAATATCTTGATAACGAATCAGAATAACCGTACACTTTTCATAGAGCTATTACCGCATTAGATTTCGGATGTCATGGTCTTATATTGTTTTTGTAATTGTTTTACGGTGCTCGCAACTGCATAAGGTCATATGAGCGTGCGGGACACATTAAAATTTTCAGTTGGTAGGAAATTTTGTCATGGTCTTAGTAACTCAAAACAGCCAAAAATGTCAAGATAGATCTAGAATGTTGTAATTCTGAGGAGGCGATAATATGATAATATTTATTATAATATATTTGGCAACTTGGAAATACATGTGTCGTTTTTCCCATAAAACTACGACAGCTACAGAGTTGAAAGTTGGCAAGTACCTGCAAAAAGATAGATAGGTCCCCATGACGGAGCCCGATTTTTGATTTATTAATTTTCTGAATTTAGAAAAATATATCTGACAAAAAGTTCCTGTCTTTCTTTGGCCTTTGTGATTATTCCTCTGAGAAACGAAAAAAATCTGCGTAGCTGTCCTTCACAATGGAAGTGCTGGAAGTGATATTTCGCCATGCACATTTTGTTTTGAGAGTATATATCTAGACCTTCTAATTTTTTGCATCTCTCAAATTGTATTGCTCCATTCTAGCAGAGTGTATATATTATAGATCTAGATATCTAGTAAGCCAATGGCTTTCAGTTTCAGTTGATGTTAATGCACCGATCATTCCTTTCATCGAAAGGGGGCCCGGCTAGTATAATGTAGTATAATATAATACATGTATAATATAATATATGTATATAATAATGAGTGTCTTTCAGCGTAGCAGCGTGTTGAAATTAAAATATACCCCATAGATCTACATTGGGAACAAAATAGACATAACTGCCACAAAATAAAGGGACATGACTGATTTTGTGCATTGAATAAAGGGACGTAAATCTCTACGATTTATTTTGAGAGAGCTTGGGGGAGTATTGTGGATATTATCTCATGTTGTAAGAAACAGTGTACGTACATTGTTGCATTTCTGTACGAGGCACCTGTATCATTGCTCAGTCTAAATGTTTAAATTACACTATATTTGATAATTATACATTGAGGCACGAGTTTGAAATGAGCTAAACCCATAAGATCAACCGGTTTTAGTTTGTTCATAACCCATAATCGGATCTGTAAACGGTACTCTGGTTTCTCTTCACAACGAATAAATCTTTCGCCTTTTACTAAAGATTTCCGTGGAGAGGAGCAATATAATGAGTCTATAGACTATTTTTCAAGCCCTACATAGTAGGGTATACAACAACTAAATGAAAGTGATGGTTCCCATTGTTCGTAGATCATAGTTAGGCTCTCATAAACTATGTGTAGTGTGTAGATCTACTACTGTTGCTGATTACTGCTGCCTTATCAGACATTAAAAAAAAATCTGTAGGGATTTGTTTGTACTAGGCCTATGTGTTGTTAGAATTCATCACAAGGCAAAATAATCTCATTCAACTAAAAACTAAAAACTACACATTTCACATCAGATGGCGACAGTTACGATGAGATAAATTATAGACTTAATCTCATACACTATGTGTACTATTGCCGACTACTGCCTTATCAGACATAAAAAAAAACCCTGTAGGGATTTGTTTATACTAGATCTACGTGTTGTAAGAATTCATCAAAAGGCGAAATAATCTCACCCAACATAAACTTACACATTTCACATCAGCTGGCGACAGTTACGATGAGATAGATTATAGATCTAGACATAATCTGCCTATTATTTTCTGCTAGTTTCACTTTCTATACAAATTTTTAAAATAAATTCGTTTTAAGTCTAGCTTGTTTAGACATCTGCTATCTTAAAAGAAAATGTCCTTTAGATTTACCTCTATTCTACATCTACTGAACTAATCCTTACTTTTACAACATTTAATTATATCTGGAAGCAGTGTAAATAATGTAAGAGGAAAACATTTCGGAATTTAATTTCCACTACAATTATAGCCTTTGCTAGGGATTTGGTTTTCCCATGTAGGGCCTACCTCATAACCTCCTTCGGTTATGACTCTTTTCATTCAGGGCTATAATAATA
>NW_004797432.1:748835-751064 GCF_000002075.1 Aplysia californica | reverse complement strand
TGTTAGAGACAGAGAGAGAGAGAGAGAGAGAGAGAGAGAGTTATTAATCTCCTTCTCCCAGGTAGACCAGCATCTTTGATGTAGCAGAAATGAACCCACTTCACTTTCGCACGCCGGAGACCCGAGTTCTATTTTTGAGTGGGGAAGCAAATTTTACAGAGTATCTAGATCTTTCTGTATACCCCTCAGCCTGGGTTGGTCCTGACAGTTAGAGTCGCTGTCTCCGTGGTTTATGCACCCCGCATAATTTAGCAAAATTTGACCATGTTTTGAATAATTTCTGATTATTTTCCTTTGTCATTCTTTGTTAAATTAACAGAATTGCATAATTTCCCATTTTTGGGCTCAGTTAGCCTAATTTCAGAATTTTTGTGGCTTAAAACGACAGGGACAGCAGAAGCCAGCTTCCGAATTGATCTAAATTGTGTTGATGGGGGGTAAAAACAGCTACCAGTACTTTAAAAAAAAAAAAGATAATTTTATTTTTATTCACCCCCCTAATCTCCTCCTCCTGTAATATTGTTCGGTTTGTGGGTACAAACAGATTTAGAGAGAGTGAAGAAACAAATACGTGAAAGGGCTCTTTGTTTTATTTTTCGGCCTTTCGTTCGTACACTGTAACCGAAAAGTGTCTACTCTACTGATTAAATGAAGGCACTGTCTAAATCCTGACAGGTTACGTAGCTATTACAACAATAATAAATAAATAACAGTTGTATAGCGCATATGCCCGCTCAACAGCAGGCTCTATGCGCTTTACACTATATTATTACCCCGGCAGACCGAAACATTCTCAGCTTCCCGGAAAACATACAGTGCAAGCAGCTGATTAAGCACTCAAACACTAACAAACTGACAAGATCTTTCGCTGTCTATAGCCTGGTACCCATTCCCACCTGGGTGAAGTGAGGAAAATTTGTGTAAAGTGCCTTTCCCAAGGACACAATGTTGGGTCCCTGAGGGGATTCGAACCCACGACCTTATGTTTGCAAGTCCGGGAGCCTAACCACTAGGCCACCGACGCCACAACAAGTGTTGTGTAATATATATTATTCTACACGTCATGGGTATGGCCCGATACATTACATAACAGTTGCACAACATATGTGTCATGACGCAGTGGAATCAGGTGCTCATCAATTTTGGGGCATATGGAGTTATATTGGTGTCATCCTAAAGCCTGTCCATTTGCCTGCTTTTGATGAAAACATATACAGTCCATGCCGGCTTTAAGCACGGTCAGCGGGAGAAAGCATAAGCGTGCTTAAATCGGAAGCGTGCTTGAGTGCGAAGTAGATATAATCCAGAGATTTTCAGGTAGAACATTTTCCGTGCTATTTCTCTTTGTTTGTAAGTAGGCCTTTAGCGGTCCCGCAAAAGGGTGCGCTGTTATTTTTACCTGCCATGGTAGTTTTTGTTTGCTTGTTTGTTTTTGTTTTGTGGTCGAATGGGAAATGAAAACTTAATTCAGACGGCCAGTCACGATACAGCACACCAGGCCTACACACTGCATGTGCGTACCACTGCCCGCTGTGCCACGTTCATACCACCGCCTTCATCCCACCTTGCGTGTGATACACAATCAGGATTAATGGATAACGAGGGTCAAAGGTGAAATTGCAGCCAGCCGCCCTTTCTCGTCTCCCTGACTCTCTTTGTATTTTTTAGTCTGTGTGTAACTAAAGTAACTTTGCCCTAGACTAGATCCTATGTCCACGTGCGCGACTGTGTGCATCTCTCTGCCTTCCTCTCCGCCCGTGTGAGTGTGTGTCTCCATCACTTGCGTTCTCTGTGTTTCTCTTAACACACTCCACTGCTGTGTTCAAACTTCGAGGGGTCATCATAAAAGTATTGACTGTCTTGTAAATGAAGCGTGCTTGAAGCTGAAGTTATCGTGCTTAAAGGTGTGTAATTTATATATAGCAAAAATTCGGTAAGAGCCGTTTAGCGTGCTTGAGTCCGAAATGTGCTTTAAGCCGGCGTGCTTATAGCCGGCACGGACTGTACATTTAATTTATCTTGAATACAAGTCAAGATATTGGCGATGGAAGGAGGTGGGGGTTGCCTGGTTCTAGAGGTAAAGTTCGCGAGAAAATAGCTGCCAAAAATTCGGTAAAAATTCCCAAACCTGCAGAAAAATCCCAGTTTCTTGACTTCCATTATTTTGACCAGCTCCTGATTTCACCACGCTGCCTCACATATATAACGTAATGTACATTATTCCACCCC
>NW_004797432.1:747110-748696 GCF_000002075.1 Aplysia californica | reverse complement strand
GCTGCGAGGCCATCGTCCAGTACAAGGAGAACCTTCAGAAGCTGTTCTCTCGCTTCTCACAGAGCCTCCCCCAGAACTGCCTGGTCATCTGGAACACCACGCTGCCCATCTCCAGCTGTGCCCGGGGCGGATTCCTCGTTCCTGAGATTGAGTTTCTCACCACCACTCTCAGACTAGATATATTGGAAGCCAACTTATATGCCAAAAAGGTTGGTTGCTGCAGTCATTTTGTCGGTGTGATTATTATTAGAAAGATTTAAGAATCGTTATGAGCCTGCAAACAAAGATGTCGTTAGTAATCACATGTGCTTGCCTCTATACACCAAAAAAGCCCCCAAAAATCAATCTTGCATCCATTTGGTTGTTTTTCGTAGTTTTATTCCTTTCTGGACTGCAGGCTATGTCACGTTCAACGAAAGTTTTCTTAATCATCTGGGTTACAAGCAGGGGCTAAATTTTACTAAAAGGATGGGAATAAGTCTGCTGATCACAACTTCAAGAGATGCAAAACTAACTGCATTGCAGAGATCAATTTTGGAGTTTTTGACCACAAAGACAAATGAACAAAAATTAGTAGGGGGGGGGGGAAGGGGGAACTTTGTTCTTTTTCCGGTATATATCGTCGGTATCGCAAGCAATCCACTGAAGTCCGTTTGGGTACTAGAGTTGAAAAACGGTGACTGAACACATTTTTTTCCGATTTCGTTCCGAACATTTTTGGGTGACCCATATTACAATTTCGTTTTGTTTCGTTCAATGCGCGAAATGAGGCAATTTTAACCTCTTAATACCTCTCATGATGCTTCTACTTCCTTCCTGTGCAAGAAAAACAACGTGGCGGCTGTTTTTGAGTTCTCTTTCGATCAATTTCCTTCAGAAAATCGGTGAGTACCTGCAACCTCACGTCCATGGATGATCCAGGTCGTGTGCAGGAGGAAGTTGATTTGTACTTCCGTTTTATCGTCTTTCTGATGCCGTAGAATTTATGTATTGCAATATTAGTATTCGAAACAGCTCTTCAGTGGCGCTATCTGCCTTACTCTTTTTAATTTTTGAGAGGAGGGGTGTACAGTCCGATGAAGAAGATGTCTCATGCATCTCATGGGTCCGCACACCTTCGACTCAGACATAAATTTTATTTTTTTGCTTTATTATTCTCGAATCATGCATCTTATTGTAGAAAGTATATAGAATCTATCTAGATCTAGATCTCTAGAATCTAGATTCTAGAGAATGCGTGATGAACTTGTATTGAATTTTTTTTTCTATTTAAAGTGTTAGACTTTAGATTCTAGAGTATTGTTTTGTAAATGGGAGAATAAATAGATCTATCTAGAATCTCTAGTCTAAAAGACTGCAATGATTGTTATGATGATGCTGCTGTTGCTGCTGCTGCTGCTGCTGATGATGATGATGGTGGTGATGATGAATGATGATGATGATGATGATGGTGGTAGTGGTGATGATGATGATGATGGTGCTGCTGCTGATGATGGTGATGGTGGTGGTGATGATGGTGATGGGGGTGGTGATGATCGTGGTGGTGATGGTGGTGGTGCTGCTGCTGCTGCCGATGATGATGATGA
>NW_004797432.1:744929-747010 GCF_000002075.1 Aplysia californica | reverse complement strand
CTGCTGCTGCTGCTGCTGGTGATGATGATGATGATGATGGTGATGATGATGATGATGATGATGATGATGATGATGATGATGATGGTGGTGGTGGTGATGATGATGATGATGGTGCTGCTGCTGATGATGGTGATGATGGTGATGGGGGTGGTGATGATGGTGGTGGTGATGGTGGTGCTGCTGCTGATGATGATGATGATGGTGGTGGTGGTGATGGTGATGGTGGTGAAGGTGGTGGTGGCGGTTATGATGATGACGATGATGGTGAAAGGGAAATGTGCAATACTCTCGATGAACTTTTATTGCAATTAAGATATATGTATATATATATATGTGTATATTATTTTAGAATTAGCCTTTCAATGTAAAATCTCAGCAGCTAGAATCTATTTGTCATTAAATCATTGTTTAGGGGTCCTTAAAAAAAGTGTGCGTCTCTACACCCCCTCCCCCCCAGACAATAATGGCTCCGACACCAACTACCAAGGCAACGGGGAAGAAAAAGGCCAAGCATGACGTGGCCGTACTGGAAAAGGCCATCGAGGCCATATGTTCGAAAGCCATGGGGCTGAGGAAGGCCGCAAAGCATTTTGGAATAGCGGTGTCCACCCTGTCGGACAAGGTTCACGGGAAGACCCCAGTTGAGTATGTGCCTTGCACCCTGCTGACGCGGCACGAGGAGGAAAGGCTATTCAAGTGGCTGCTGAAAATGGCCGAGCTGGGTTTTGGGCAGACCACGGACGACATCAGGGCCATGGCGAAGGCCATCCTGGAGCTACGTGGAGGGACCACGAAAGACCCCTCGAACCTCCCTTCCACTGCATGGGTCTACCGCTTTTTCGAGCGTCACCCGGAGCTCACCCTGAGGACACCGATGTCGCTGGGGAAGGAGCGAGCCCTCGTGACTCCCCCAAATGTGGAAAGATGGTTTCGCGACCTGAAAAACCACATGGATTCCCAGGACCCCACCCTTCTATGCGACCCATCTCGCATTTTCAATGCGGATGAGAGTGGATTCAGCTTTGATCCTAAGTCAAGAAAGGTGTGTTTCATGAATATAAATGTTGTATCCTTTAAAGGTAGATCAACTGATATTTAGATTGTTACTTCATTATAACTGCTGAATCAGCCCTGGTTACATCTATTTTGAGCTCAAAAGGATCTGCTTCAGCTATTAACTCACTCTATTTAACAAGAACTTGTCGCTAAATATGATAAATTATACATTCCCTGTTTTTATCAGAAATATTACATTTATAATGGAAACTATTCGGATTTAACTACAGACATTTTTAGCTCACACATTAACTTAAACTGATGCACTTGTAAGAGCAAACTTCTTCACACCAAATACTTATGTTCATAAGATAATTGAGTTCGACTTTTAGCGCTATTAAAGGGAATGCTTAAACTTTAACGCTGTATTCCCTTAGGTGATAACGTGGAAAGGGGTTTAGACAGTGTACACAGTGTCAGCAAACACAAAGACACAGGTCACGGTGTTGGCGAGCATGAATGCTGCAGGGATCTACCTGCCCCCACTGCTGATCTATCCATACAAAAGGATACCTGGAAAGAACCTGTTGGAAGGTTTCCCTGAGGCTTTGCTGCAGGTCAGAAAATTATTAAGTTGTCCAGTGACGCTTTTTTAGTTAGTTTTGTTTTTAGTTTAGTACCTGGAAAGAGTACTACCGAACATAAAAAAGAAGTAGGAGAGAAAAGGATGATAGATGTTTGATATGAAAGAACTAGCAAACCACACCAGAGCATCCGCCAACCACCCACTACATCTACGCTTTTCTAGAATTTAAGATAATGAATTGTTTCAGCTGTCCAGTGAGGCCTTAATTTTTACATTGTAAGATAATGAAGTGTTATACTTTTTTTTTAAATACTCGTAAAAAGTATACAAATGCCATATAAAAGACAGTGTCCTACAGCCTCCATACTATAGACAAATAAATTAAACTTACAAACATAAAAATGGGCTTTCGCAAGTTGATGTTCTCGTCACGGCGCACCGGCGGTGGAATTTTAGTTGCCGCGGGGGATTCCCCGCCGAGCGCCTTATCACGTCGGGG
>NW_004797432.1:732662-744829 GCF_000002075.1 Aplysia californica | reverse complement strand
TTGTCCAGTGACGCTTTTTTTAGTTAGTTTTGTCTTTAGTTTAGTACCTGGAAAGAGTACTACCGAACATAAAAAAGAAGTAGGAGAGAAAAGGATGATAGATGTTTGATATGAAAGAACTAGCAGTTTTTAGTTTAGTACCTGGAAAGAGTATTACCGAACATAAAAAAGAAGTAGGAGAGAAAAGGATGATAGATGTTTGATATGAAAGAACTAGCAAACCACACCAGAGCATCCGCCAACCACCCACTACATCTACGCTTTTCTAGAATTTAAGATAATGAATTGTTTCAGCTGTCCAGTGAGGCCTTAATTTTTACATTGTAAGATAATGAAGTGTTATACTTTTTAAAAAAATACTCGTAAAAAGTATACAAATGCCATATAAAAGACAGTGTCCTACAGCCTCCATACTATAGACAAATAAATTAAACTTACAAACATAGAAATGGGCTTTCGCAAGTTGATGTTCTGGTGCATAATACATAGCTTAACTACTCCTGCAGGTATCCGACAACGGCTGGATCACCTCAGCCATTTTCTTCTCCTGGCTGAGGGATTCCTTCATCCGAGAAACAAAACACATCAAGAAGCCTCTACTGTTGCTGGTAGATGGCCACGTAAGCCACAAATCACTTGTGGAAACCTCAAAGATCTGGGAGGAGAATGAGGTTATACTATATTGCCTCCTGCCGCACGCCTCCCATCCGGTCCAACCTCTGGACCAGGCATTTTTCAGATCAATGAAGTCGGCATGGTCATCAGGCAGTAGACGCCACATTGCCGAGACAGGGGATGCCGTCGGGCTCAACACTTTTGCCAAAGTCTTTCAGCCTGTTTGGCAAAGCTGCACAACGACTGCCAACGCAGAGTCCAGCTACAGGGCTGCTGGCATTTTCCCCTTCTCCCCTGAAAGAGTCCTCAACACCAAAAAAATGCAGCCGTGCCAGGTGTTTCGAGACTTTGTCTCCACCAGGCCGGTTGAGCCCCATCCTGAGGCACCTCCTGCGTCGCAGCCCCCCGTCTCCGCCCCCTCCGAGGCACCTCCTGCGTCGCAACCCCCCGTCTGTGCCACCTCCGTGGCACCTCCGACATGGCCTGAGGAAGGAGAGGATGAGCCAGCGCCATCATCTCCTTTCTTCGACGATTTGAATATCGTTCCTTGTGTACTCCCCCCACTTGAATCGCTTCTGGAAATTTCAAGCCCCCCTCCAAGTCGGGAGCCAACGACCTCAGCACCACCGAGCAGCGGAGTCCAGACTTCAGCGCCAAGTCCCGATCAAGGTACGGCCCCAGAGAAAGAAAACGCCTTCACCCTAAAGCAGTTGGAGGCAATGCGCGACGTTGCCCTTTTTGTCTTCGACTACCTAGGAAGGAATGCGTTCTTGAGGTGTCATCAAGCTCTCACAAGAGACACCTCAGAGAACCACGAAGGTTTTACACAATTCAAAAAGCTTGCGGGTAATTTGAAAGCATCGTTCGAAGCTCCAAAAGTCACCACCCAGTCCAGAGCACCCCTTTCCCTGGATGACCTCCTCAGGCTCCCCAACTTCTCTGGCAAGGGAAAAAAGAAGGTAACAAAAAAAGCAGCACCTACAATGCAGTATGTGCTCAGTGGGGCAGAGCACCGGGAAGCCATCAAGCTGAAGGATTGTGCCCGAGAAAAGGAAGAGAAGGAAAAGTTGGTTAGGAAGACCGCAAGAGAAGAGAAAGCAAGGCAAAGGAGAGAAAACCAGGAAACGATGAAAGTGTGGAAGGAGATGGCGAAAGTGGCAAGACAGGAGAAGGCAGTAGAGTTGAAGTGCAAGCGGCAGGAAAAGAAGGACCAGGCGTTGCTGAAGAAGATCGAAAGGGAGGCGCAGAAGAAAAGGAAGCGAAGTGACAGCGATGAGGATGAGATTGAGAGTGTGGCGGTAGAGATGGAGCAGACCATGAGAGAGGCAGATGAGGAAAGTGGTGAGGACGTATTGTTCGAGGAAGCAGCAGCAAATGACAAGTGTAAAGGGTGTAGAGAAAAGAGACATCAGGCTGAGCTGTAGGTAACCTGCGAAGCATGTGATGCGTGGTGGCACACTCGTTGCACAAAGTCTGCTTCCAGATTAACAGCAGAGGAGCTGGAGGACTTTCCGTTTGTGTGTGACGAGTGTTGCCCCAATCAGTAGTTTCCAGGTTACTTACAGAGTGCATGAATGTGAGTGTGTGTGTTGAGTGTTTGTGGGTGTGCAAGTGCTTATCTGTAGCCAGAAATAAAAGATTGGGGGGGGGGGGGATGCCTTGCCCTATGTTAGAAAGTATGGCATTATAATGGGCTTTTAAATAGGGATTTAGAAAGTATGGTCCGAGGGCCTGAATAGATTCTAGTTGGTGCTCTATTGTAAATTGGATTTGAATGGGGTGTCCGTCCCATGTAGATCTGGATCTGGAAGTGTACGGTCAGAAGGGCTTAAACATGGCTTGAATAGGGAATGTTCGGTCCTGTGTACTGGTATACGATCTGAGGAGCTTTGATAGTGAGTGTCTGATTCTTGGTAATCTAAAAAGTATAGAGACATCTATTTTTAGAGATCTCTATTGGGTTTGAATGGAGTGTTCGGTCGGATGAGGAAGTGTACGGTCTTGAGTATGATGTCTGGTCCTATGAAGAAGTGTACGGTCTGGGGGGGTTATATAGTGGGTGTCTGGTTCTCTGTAGGTCTGGGTTAGCTAAAAAGTAATGAGTTTTGGGGCTTAGATAGTGGGTGTTCGGTCCCAGGTAAAAATGTTCGGACCCATGACAATTTTGAAAAAGTGTCCGGTTGACTGTGAAAGGTGGAGTTATATTTGGAGAGGAAAACTATTCATGGGACCTTTATTTAAAGAAGAGCAGTGAATAATGTGACCTCATCTAAAAAGACCAATCATTGAGCTTCCCTGCCGTATGTGCGGATCTGCCCTCAAGCGACGCAGCGCCCACTTGTGAGCTTCTGAGTGGCCTTCAACCCACAGAGCAGGATTACGCGCGAGATGTGGCAAAGCGTATGGGCAAGGTAATTCTACTCTACACCACAGACAAAAAAAACCAACAACTAGTTTTTGTGGCGTTGTTCCTATTAGGAATCATGAAAAGCAAGAAAACTGTAATCCTCAACCATATCATTAAACTGCATTTTGGTGATGTTGAAAGGAGCGACGATATGTGCTGACTGAGGCTGTTGTCTTGATTTTCTTTGGTTAGTTACTTTTAGAAGAGGTTTTACAGCGCTCACAACTGCATAAGGTCATATGAGCGCCAATTGCTTTGGTCAGATCCTCATATCAACACACAAACTCAAAGAGGATGACTGAATAATTAAAATTGATCTCATAAAAGCTGTGCTCAAAGGTAGCTAACTTGCTTTTCTTGTGCTTTGCCTTAGGGCAAATGAAATGCTTTTGAATCAAAGAAGTGGAAGAAATAAAGATCATAGCTTCCAGTTCTGTAAGCACTGGTAAAATTGTGTATGAAAAAGGCTTGCTAACTGTCCCAAATTTCCGGAGATTTTCCAGGATTCAAAGATCAGGGATTTGAGAGCCTTCACACTTGCTATACCGAAACCAGTCCTACTTTGTGTAATTTGAGTTTGTTGCTATGTAATCTGATACAATGTTGTGTCTCTCAGATGTGTTTTTCATTTCACTATTTTCTGGTGTCTTAACTCATTGCACCCGAGCTACGAGTATATTCGCAGCTGCCGCACGCTTAATTCCCTTTTACCGAGCTTCGAGAATAGTCGTATCAAAATACTAGTTCACAAAATCGAGTCCGAACCACTTATCCAGGTTTCTATTGAAAATAATAGGTTGCTTGTATCTTGTAAAAACTTTCGCAAGCCGGTTTCGTTCCAGTTTTTCGTCAAGTATGAGTTAGTTTTGTTGTTTTTTTTCTCCACAAATCTTGACAAGAAAGCGAGTACTGAAATCTTCATGGACAAGAAGAAGAAAAAAACTGCCTCAAAGAACAACAGTGCCACGACTATTTTTGTGTTTGTTGAAATACATGAACCATGTTTTTAGTTTGTTTTAGGCATAAGCAGCAACGTGAAAGTAGACCTAAATCTCGAAAAACAAGGCGATTGGATTGATTTTAGTGCCTTGAAAACTTAGAAAAAAAGCTAGATATAGAATATAGATTTACTGAAAGTTGCAATGGCTAAATCGAGTGCCGATGAGTCGCAGTCGG
Source organism: Aplysia californica (assembly GCF_000002075.1). Classification (NCBI taxonomy): domain Eukaryota; kingdom Metazoa; phylum Mollusca; class Gastropoda; order Aplysiida; family Aplysiidae; genus Aplysia; species Aplysia californica. The sequence goes on along the minus strand of NW_004797432.1, from coordinate 740,631 downwards.
ACGAAGAATATATTGTTTTCTGCGCACTTTCACTTTCATTCATCTTTCTCTCTAATAAAATTAAAAGACAATTTCAAGTAAAATATAAGTGAAATTTCATATTGAGACCCTAAATAGTTTTGGCACAATGCGTGTCTTAGTTTAGTGTGTTGAGTTCAGACCGATTTGTCCCCCGGCTCGCTGCAAGCCAGGGTGGACACAAGTGTACTGCCGCGGCAACGCAGGGTGAATTGGGTTAACTCCCATTTTTGTACTTCTTTCCACTATTGCCTGATGTTTCTTTTGCATATATTGCGAAAGGAGTGCAGCTTGGTGAAGGTAGGAAGAGCAGGCTGCGTGACCCCATCAGATGCTACAACAACCAGCTGATGATGGAGACAATCAGCCAGCCCACACTGAAATGGACCCTCATGAAGAGGGGCGAGGAAGCATGGAGCATCCCAGTTCTAGATTCAAGTTATTCAAGTCAAGTAATTCTTTTGCATTTCTTTTCATTATTGCCTCATGTCTCTACTCTCCTTTTTTAATATCTTTTCACTACCAGTATTGCCTGATGTCTACACACTACACTCTCCTTGCAGGTGGCCGTAGGTTACGGCCTTGATATCCTTGACCTTCACTTTCACCTGCGTCACCAGCTGCATCGTCGAGTTCAGGATGGAGTTCACTGGGACACTGTGGCTCACCGGCAGATCACGCACCTCATCGTGGGACACATCTGTCGTGCCTGGAATCTCCCCACCCCGCGGTACAGGCCCAGCCCCTCTGTTGGCTATGGCTGCCAGGCACAGCGTCGTGTCAGTGTCCAGCATCAACAGCCACTGCTAATGCAGCCACCTCGGTCCGTCCAGATGGGCCCTGACATGAGCATGAACATCAACTTTTTCAACAATAGGTCAGGTGCCGCGAATTTTGTGCCAAACAGAATGCCAGTTGAGCACAGCAGAATGCCAGTTGAACAGAACAGAATGCGAGTTGAACACGACAGAATGCCAGTCGAACAGAAGAGAATGCCACTTGAACACAACAGAATGCCATCTGAACAGAACAGAATGCGAGTTGAACACGACAGAATGCCAGTCGAACAGAAGAGAATGCCGCTTGAACACAACAGAATGCCATCTGAACAGAACAGAATGCGAGGTGAACACAACAGAATGCCAGTCGAACAGAAGAGAATGCCACTTGAACACAACAGAATGCCAGCTGAACAGAAGAGAATGCCCCTTGAACACAACAGAATGCCAGCTGAACAGAAGAGAGTGCCACTTGAACACAACAGAATGCCAGCTGAACAGAACAGAATGTATCGGCGGGGCCCTAATCCCAGTAGAGCAGAAACGTCGTGGATGGCCAATGCTGGCTATGGTCAACAGTGGCAGCCCTACCAGCAGAGTGAGTGGTCTGGGCGTGCTCCTCTTAGCAACAGGGCTCGTTCACATCCGTACAAGAGCAGACGATTCTGAAGGCAACTGCTTTTCTCTAGGTGTATGTTGGTGCCTTTGATGACGTGTCTTTTTTTTTTTTTTCATGTCTTTATTTTTTTTTCTTTAGCAGTTTCATACTGGTTTTGATTTGAAACTTTTCTTTGTCACACTTTGGTTTTGAACAACTTCATAAGTACTATGTTTTTGTTTTTGTTTTATATCATGTGTCGTAAAAGGCTTTGTGACTTTTGCCTTATTTTAAAATTCAGTATTCATTTATTCATGCAGTTTGGAGTGGTAACAGTATGAAGTGGTCCGGTTAGATTTTGTTCCAGTACTTGTAGTATAAGGTATTTTGTATTATGCTCTGTGACAGACAACGGTGAGCAGGTAATTACCTTCAGGCAGTCTCTGTCAATATTTTGTGTTTATGGCCTGTCTGAAATCCAAATGCAAAACTGGTAGCAATACCAAATGTTGGACTGTCTCACCCACTACTTAATGCCCATTTCCACAACCTTGATTTTTTTCCTCGAACTTTCCTCTTTTATTTTCATGTGAATTAATGACAAATAAAGGATGTGTTGGAGAAATCTAGATCTGGAAATAAGACACTAGTTTGTCTTAACTCTTACAAGTTGTAGACCTTTTCCTTATTGTTTCACAGCAAGATTTGTTGATAATCAGCACACATTAGTACAGTGCAGCCTCTCTATAACGACATCGTCAGGACCAGATAAAAATGTCGTTATAGAAAGTTGTCGTTACAGAGAGACAACCAAAAATATTACTAATGATATATATGTAAGGACAAAATCGGGACCTGGGCACCATGTTGCTATACAGAGGATGTTGTAATCGAAAGTCGTTATAGAGAGGCTGCACTGTATTTTCATATATTTAAAACGAGCCAACCACTGTTGCGCAAATTCAGCTTCGAGTCAGTAGATGTGCCAACTTCTAAGAGTCAATGAGTTGAATTCTAGTGGACTTGTTTTTCTTTCTGTGATTTGTCGAAGAACTGAACACTTCTCCTTCTTGATGCCTGCCTGATTCCCTGCAAAAACTTGTGGGTTAGTTGATTGCCAAGAACTAAGTTTTTTTCATTTGCTCTACAGCATTATTTACTACGTCACTGAACATCGTTTTCCTTCATGCAAACTTCAATCATTGTATTATTATGAGAAATGCTTTAGATTGAGATATCAGTTGTCAGATTCAGAGGTCGTAGAAACATTTTAAAAAGAACTTAAAAAATTACAATGAGAGAGATGTTCAGCAGAACTTGGTCTAGCCGCCACCTGTATATAAGACAATCACCTGAACAAATGGCCACTTCCTATTTCTTCCCTTGGGTATGTTTTGCATGAAAATGACTATCTCTAAGATGGACACTTGTCTAAGATGGCCACTGTTCCCCTTGGCAATGGCTGGTGTCTTACACAGTTTTGACTGTAGTAGAAAAATGGAACTTAATATTAAAAAAAAAACCTGCTGGATTTAAGTGTTTGGGGTGGGGTGTCAATGGACTTTCACTCCTCTCCTGTTTTTAGAGTGTCAGGGTATAGGTAGTGTAAAAGTTGAATGCAGTGTAGGACGAAACTCAACTTTAACTCAATGACTGTCAGGTAGGTGTATGTGAGTTTCAACCATTTTTTCACCTTTAAATTGACCTTGACTCAAGCTGAGGATTCTTAATTTTTGTTTGTAGGTACCTTCAGGAAAATATTTAACTTGTAACTGGTGCATTTTGTGAAAACAATTTCACCTCTTGAAATCAAAGCTTTATTGTATCAAATCTTCTTCTCTGAAAATAAAATTAGTGAAGTGAATACTAGTACATGAAATGAAAACCATAAACAGTGACAGGTAGAATTACTATTTTATTTGGATTCCTATTCATTTGAGCAAATGTTAATCTAAAGAGTTAAAGAACTAGAGATCAGATAAGCTGACTTTCTTAGTTATATTTGTGCATTTAGTTATATTATGTATATTGCCATTGCAGTATTTGCTTTGAGAATGCTATTTAAAAACTTTACGAGTCATAAAAAAATCATTAAAAAGTCTCAGATTATATATATGCACTAGAGCTGGACACATGCTCTTTTTAAATAAAATGCTAAAATCATACCAAGGTCAATAATTTACATGAAGTGTGAGCCTTTGACAAAATTTGACTGCCTGTTGGATTTTGCCTTAGGCCCAATGTCAGAGATTTTTGACAACGTTGAGTGAAAGACACTCTTGGGTGCAATGTTCATGATAATCCCGACTGAGAGATTGTGAGAATGCATTATTTCGATGAAAAGTGCACTGTGAACCAGTAAATATTGACACTCTCTTCTCTTGAGACTGCTGAAAAAAAAATAAAGCTTGTTTAAAATGATTTTTTTGTTGTATTCAAGAAAATGTTTAGTATATTATATATGATGGCTGTATTAGTTTTTATGTTGTGATGTGTCAAAAATGATTTCTAATTTTCAGCCAATTTCGCAAGATTTCAAATTTGGAAAATGTCTTTACTTTCAATGGTAATCATGATATCATCACAGAAAGGTAAATTTGGCATCAATGTTGATGGTGTTAAGGGAGCTAGCTTCTGCTCAAGTAAACATTTAAGTTTGGACTTCCTATCATGTTTCTAGAATAAGTGATTTCAGTATGGCTCATTGCATTAATTGGAAACTAATTATTTATTTCCTGTTCTTATTTTTTATTATACCGGTACCCCTTTTCAATATACTTAAGAATGCATACAGATCATTTTAACTCTTTTAGCCATTCCTCTCTGAGTCCAAAGGGCCTATGCACTTGATCTTCTTTGGTTCAACTGCTAGATTTACTCCACCATACACCGACGTGTGAGCTGTCCACAGAATGTTGAAGGTCTATTGGGTAAAAGTCATCGCACAACACCTTATATTTTTCCTTTGCCTTTCTTAAATGATGGTGTGTTTTGCCAGTGCAGTATTAATTTGAATTACTTTGTATGTGCCTTTTTTGTTTATGTATTTATTTGTAATGAAGGACTATGTAAACATAATTTCTTATACAGTCTACCCTGCCTTTAAAACGATGGAAACCGGTCGTAACAGAACCCCCCCCCCCCCTTAAATTCTTCTATAATACATCTGTCCAAGAAGATGGAAACCAGCTCAGCCTGGAAGTAGAAAGAGAAATAATATTCCTCCCCCTCAGAGGGTTTTGACCTGTTGAAGACAGAAGATGCTCTGCTAGCTCAGCCCTGATTTTGAAACAAAACTTTTAAGTTTGGTTCTATCAGCTCTATCTATCCTTTATGCCACGCCACAAGGCTAGGAAGGAGGAAGGGGGTGCAGTTTGGGGGTAGCTGTTAAATCTCACCACTGCATGTGAAAGTGCTCCTGTGGCACCCCAGCAAGAAAACTTTCCTGGATTGCTAAAAGTGGGAAATTAATTTGACTGCTGCCTTCCGCCCTGATTTTATGTCCAGGGGAGAAAAAAAGTTCCTTCATTCATTTGTAGATGCAGAAAAGGATGGCATCGGTTGATTATGTTTTTTATTACTTTGGTGGGTGAGGCTAAGGGGGGAAACAAAGAAAACACTCGGTTGTTTCCATTTTTAATTGGTCAAACAGTAGTCCTATGATGAGATGCAAGCAATTGACAATGGATAAGTAAGACTGACCTATTCCATTATCTGATAGGCTAGGATAACACTAGGGAGGTGTAAAGTTTTGACCACTGCTTGCCAATTGGACAGGACAGGCGACCCTTGAAACAACCCCTACCCACCCATAATTCCCCTGTTTTAGACGGAAAATATCTTGGACATATTTTTTTTTTCTGGCTCCCATGTGATTCTGTCGTGGGCAAGTAGGCTACAACTGTATAATTGAATTATCTGGGTATTTTTAAAAATTCAGGCCTTCTTTGTTATGCACCCATGTGAATTTTCACAAATATGTCTTTCACTTTGTTTTCTTCAGGTACTTTTTACATATATAATTTGATGACCTTTAATGGAAAAAATAAAAATGACTGAACTGTCAGCATGGATTTTCTGCATTCATTGTTTATTGAGTTTGATAACATTCTTAAATAAATTTATGAAATAGTGGAGCAGCAGGTTTTATTGCCGCCAATATGACACTCCACTTGAAAAACTCTAGGTTTGCATTCTGTTATTTTAATAGTGGATTTTTTTCTACCCAAATCCCCCTTGGACACCCTACATAATGTTCTCCAGTAAAGTACAGTCGGCACACATAACACAAACAGGGAAAACTGGAAACCACGGATAGCTGGTACAATTTGCTATTCCCTGATCGATATCTCTTTAATATTTCAAATTTCAGTTCACCTGAATTATAGGATAATATGTCAAATATGTTTGTCAGTTCCCGACATGCTTGAGTTATCCATGCCTGACTGTATCACTGTTCTGCTTATATGGATCGACAACCTTTCGTATTATTTAGTAAAGAAGAATACCCTCGATTAAGCTCAATTCAGAGGCCCCCATCTTTTCAGTTATAAAATCATATGCTCGACTATAATATAAGTGATTTATTAAAAAAATTAGGTCCAAATCTAGTAGACTAAGTGTGCTCTCCATATTGTATGCGCGACACACAGCTATGATTGGGCGCAACAAAGAAGGAGTAATGCTCATGAAGAAATTTCATTGAACAGTTAAATTCTACCAATATTTTGACATTTGTTGACCGCTGGTAGGTGGTTTTCCTTCAACTTCTGGCAATACTGGTATTTCTATTTCTAGTCAAGCAGGCCAGCCGGAAGAGGATGAGAGAAGGAATATGACGATGGCTTTGAGCTGATTTGAACTTGATTTCATGCATAGTGAGTGGTTACTTATTTTGATAGTTACAAATGACCACTGAAAACTCAAAAGATTACTTTTATACTTCGTCGCACTCTAGCGAAATGGGTTGGACGTAGGCCTACAAATCTTTTCGTTATGTGCGAACTTCACTATGTACAGTGGAGTCCACTTAAATCAATATCTGTGGGACCACCGGATTTTCTTTGATTTAACTGGGCTTTTACGTTTAGTTTTGAGAAGTTGCTCTCTCAAATAGAATGAATGTAAAAAATGGGGATTTTTTTTTCTTTCAGGTAACCCTATGTTTTTGGATTAACCGTTTTCCTTTTAAGTGGACTCTACTGAACGTGTGTTAAAATTAAATACACGCACAAAGAAATAAAAGGAAAAAAAATGGGACTTCAAAATCTGTTCGCATATATATATGTGCATGTTTTGTGATGTGTGTTTACTAAGTGCATGTTAGACAAAATTATTAATAATATTATTATCGTCACCTTACTTTCTCTTTCAAAATCTGTTGTCCTTACCTTTCCTCCTATTCTCCCTTATCGCACCTTTAATTTTTGGCACTTGTGTGACGTATTTGTTTGTGTTGCAAGTGCCGTAAAACTGTAACTAAAACTAAACTAAAAATTGTTAGTATCCTCCACAGTAAGTAATCAATAATTGTTTATTCTATAGACCTGGGCCATGAGAGCAGTACTATTGGACTTGCACAAAGTAGCTTATGTAATGTGTTGCGTGCTATGTTGGGCATGGTGTGGAGTCCGTTTAAACTTTAAACCGGACACGGAAATCAAATGCTGCGGTTGGCCTAAATCAAAAGAAATTAAAACCCCCCTTTTTTAAAATTATCATCTCTATTCTATAGTATAAGCAATTTATCTAAACCCAAAATCCTGCTAAACCGAAAAACCCCCAGCCGATTTCGGTTGAAGTTTAAAGGGACTCCATTGTACACACTGTATAATACAAAAAGAAAAAAAGACAACTGCAAAATAATTATTAATATCTGGGGCGTCTTATCAAGGGGAGTAATATATTGATCGTATCGTACTTGGTTTAGGGGGAGATTTATTTAATTACAGAGTTGTCTTTCTTCATCTATCGGGGTCAATTGGACGTTAAAATTAAAACCTGTATACCCAAGGAGATTAGACAGTAACTTGGAAGTTCTAGGAGTAAACCCCGTTTTAAAGGGATAGATTTTTACACGAACGCACACGTAGGAAATAAATGTTTTCCTCAGGAGGTATCTCTGTGTGCGTTTGGGGAATGAAGATAATGCGGAAAAAGTCTTTTATTTCTACAGATAATATATTATAATGCCTCTTATGTTTCTTTCTTTCTTTTATACTTTTCGGCCCCTGTTACCTTGCGGTGTTAAGGGGAGAAGCTAACGTCTTCCTCTTACTGTTTCTTGTACACGTATCACTAGATGCACGATTCTGTTGTACTTGACCCACGCTTCTTTGACCCGCTCTATTTATTAAAAAAATTATTTTAAGTCGCCCCCTTCCGCTGTTTCCATCTGATCTTTGGTTGTACGCCTCTTTGTAACCTTATGAAAACACATTCAATTGTGTAGTAGTATCTGAGCAGTATTTATTCATTAATAATGATTATTAATTTCATGTGTGTTCACGTTATTCCATCTCTTGAGGGGTTGTACCTCCTGCTGGTGTGCATCGGTTCTACTTCTTAACCCCCC
>NW_004797432.1:730470-731839 GCF_000002075.1 Aplysia californica | reverse complement strand
TCTTCTTCTTCTTCTTCTTCTTCTTCTTCTTCTTCTTCTTCTTCTTCTTCTTCGCGTTACCCAACCTGTATTGCAAGTGCCGTAAGACTCTTACTAAAACGTTTTCAGTGTCACAACAGTGCCTTTGGTCTGCTAATCACCCAAGTGTTCATTATGTCCTTAAATTCGAGCAAGACCACTGCTGTATTTAAGAATTTAAGCGATGATCGCATAAGTTTTGCATTCCAAGGTTGTCTTTCCAGAACCGCATCTGCTATTTTGTTTAAATGAGGAGGCGAGCTTCCGACCCTGCCTGTCAGGGCCAATCCAGGCTGAGAGCGATACAACATCAGAACAGAAAGACCGAGAACTCGATAAATATTTTCTCCCCAGTCGGGAATCGAACTCAGGTCTCCTCAGTGCGACAGCAAAGCGCCTGACCGCTACAGTACAGACGCCGGTACCATAACTGCGAAATAACCGAATGTTATCTCAAGATTCTTATAATAATCAGTTCACACGACCCATCACAAACGCTGCCCTTCTTTCTATAAATACTGAAGTGATAAGACCAACTGCGGCCTACATTTATTCATTATTGTTGTGTTGTTTTAAACATAGCTTTCATAATTCATAGGATTCCAATGCTCTCCCGCTGTAAATAAAAATTACGGTTTAACTTTTTAAAATGTGATACAGTCATCCAGATGAAGTTCGAGATTTAAAACAAAACTGGTCATCAGAAGTTCCGTCCTTCTTAGTTGGTAAGTTATAACCTCTTCACCCTTGATAAAGTTAATAGTTAGTCTTGAAGTTCAAAGTTACAATGATACAATCGCTACTCATGGAGTTTGAAATCCGTTTTATTTTATGTTTTGAAACCAGTATTAAGTTAATTAAATAAAATATATTATTATATCCAGGCCTAGTCTTAATTTTCAATTTCGCAAAGCGTCTACCTTGTAAAGCAATTGCGTGCCGTAGCCTACTAGAACTAATACTAGATCATAGATCTAGATTAGATTCTACTGCATTGTGTTCAAAATAAATTTCCAAGATAAAAAATGTGTATTGTGTATACGACAGGAATTAGGAATCTAAAATGAGATGAAGTCTAGATAAAATTTAGACGTGAGAGGAATTAGAGGATACCGGGTCAATAGTTGTTTTGCAGTGTGCTCTTTTTTGACTTGTTGTTGTAACAGCTACGGCGGCGTTGTTTCTTTATTAAGAACATCGCAATTGAAACCGAATGCAGACATACATGTCATGTGGTATGTCAAAACAGCTCTAGAGCGCGGGCTACAGATTCCAATCATTGGCTACTCATTTTCTTTACTACTACTACTACTTACTACTACTACTACTGCTGCTGCTACTGCTGCTACTG
>NW_004797432.1:703521-727680 GCF_000002075.1 Aplysia californica | reverse complement strand
CCCCCCCCAACTAACAATGTCATTGTTTATCTTTTCCAATTTAGTTATGGTTCTTCATTCTTTATAGAACATAGCATGTACTTTGATTGATTTGTCAAATGATTTAAAAAACACACAAAAGAAAGCAAAAAAGGCAGAATAACATGCACGATTACACTTTTACGAACATCAAGACTCTATTATATTTATATTGTATATTTGGCAATGTTGTTTCTCTTGAAAACAAAATATCCCGAAGTACTTCCGGGTCACCTACTTTTTGCCCTGTCTGTGGTGATGTGTTTATGTAGGATACCCTTTCTGTAACCTTCTTCTACTTTCATTACAAGGCTGTTGCGTGTTGATCGAATTCTTTGGTCCACTTGGCGGCTGGCTGTCTTAGTTTGTTTGTTGATTGCTGAATTTGTTAAAAATAGTGCTTTGTTTTTGGACTGAAAATCACTGAAGATGGTAAGTAACTAACTCACTCAATGAAACTGGCCTGATTACCTGACTACTGACTGTAAACAACGACGGGGGCGGGGGTGGGTAATATATCGACGTGACCACCAACTTAGTACTTACCAAGTACCAAGCCCAAGGCAAGGTTCACGTTAGAATCTTGGGCTGCTAGATCTAGATCTAGATCTAGAATCTAATATAGATCTTTACTGCAAAGTGAGGTAAATTTTTACTTTCACTCCCGCACACAGATGCACTGTTTCAGGCTCAGGCCCAGGGCAGGGGTCAAACTGCTGTACTGTTTGCTGCATATCACACATAAAGCCACTAAAACTGTCGCAAATCAATTATTTTCAAGACAATTTCAAATCTAACTGTAAAATATCAAATTATGGGTAACAACAGGGTGGCATGCCTGTAACCCCCCAGATTTTCTTTTACCCCAGTGGGGCAAGCCCCCCTGGAACCCCCCGATTGGTCCAAAGCATGTCTATCTTGGTTAAAAACAATCAAATATTTCAAAAACTATTAATTTGTGACGGAAATGAAGTTGATATTCGTGTTCTGCGCATCAATATTTAGATCTAGTAGAAAATAGGCATCTGGTAGCTGAGTGTGAGACGGGAGGGAAAGTAAAAAAATACCCAAAGTGGAATTCACATCACGGTAACAGAAGCCCAGTCCAACCCTAACCTTGTGTATCTGAATTTTCATGTCATATTAATTCTCATGAAATTGAAATAACCCCGCCAAAGGCTAACTTTCAACGCAGCAGCAACCTTTTCCTCTAACATGAACTCTAACTCAAGGCTTGCTAACTCAAACTGAAACTTCAATCTTTGTTGCGGTTTACAAACATTTTCTGACAAATAGAATGGCCTACTACAGTCGATTTTGCTTGTGTTCAACTTGCTTGAAGTTGATCTTCTGTTAAATTGATCTTTTTCTTTGGTCCCTGCAAATCTTCTTTAAATTAGGCTACAGGTCCCTGCGGTTAAGTTGAACTTCGGATATGAGTTTCAGTTGATCTTTTTTCCCTGGTAGGAGTAGGGAGATAAAAGTTGGTAGCGTTAATTGCGACAGAGTGACGCTGTGACAACTAATGCGGCGTTAATTGCGACAGAGTGACTCTGTGACAAAAAAATTTTTAAAAGAAAAAACAAAAACAAACACACACACACATGCACACACACGCACTCACACATCCGCACACACATATACAAATACACATGCACACGAACCGACACACACATACACACAGACACGCACACACACATAGGCCTACACTCACACTCACAGACAAACAAACGCACACCGCACATGCTTGTGGCCTTATACACACGCATACACCACACGCATACACCACTAACACACACCAAACTAAGAGACAAACGAAGACAGTCGCAGCGCTTTTCTTGTTGTTGTTGCTGTTGTTGCCCCTAGTGGTTTTTGTTGCTGTTGTAGTATGCTGCTGCTGTTTTGTTGAAATATTTGTTGCCTCGACTCTACTGTACGGAAAGTCTTTTTGATTTTTACCACACTCTTTAAGTCCACCTTTTCAACTGTTTCAGATGATTTCTTCCTAAAGGCAACAAAATTTTCATCTTTAAATTTAGCAAAAGCTTTGTCAAATTCGTCGAAAGATTTGAATGCATGCTCTAGAAAGCCTTCCATCTTGTCAGGCTCAGACTAGCCTAGATAGAACTAAGTAGGACCACGCTGGGAGAAGCGAAATGGTATGCCTAGATGATGTTAGATAAAGGACCTTACTGTAATCTCCTTTTGATAGATCTAGATCTAGATCTAATCATCAATGCAAAGAGCTCCGTGTTCACTCTGTCTCAATTAACGCCGCGTTAGTTGTCACAGCGTCACTTTGTCGCAATTAACACTACTTTTTTTACCATGTCGCCATCTGTAACATTATTACAACCTACAATTGATAATCTGCTCATTTGAAAGCTAGTGCTGCCTGTTTTTGTCAAAACAAAACATCACAACATTTCGTGATTAAGACTCAAGCTCGCATGTTTTTTTGTTGTCTGAAGGTGAAGGGGTCAGGTGGGAGATCTTCTTCCCCATTGTTAAATCTCATTTAGCAGCAACCTTCACCTAACAGCAACCGCCAAGGCCTGCTTCCCAAGAGGGTTGCTGTAAGGTGGACATCATAGTACTGCATTGAATTTTACATCATTTTCAGTGAATACCATGTAAGTGGTTGACGGGTGCTCTGTTATTGTGGTTTGCGCCTCCTTTCCCATCAAACATCTATAGTTCGGCCCAGGTATTATTTTGCTTTCACACCTGTCTCAGGTTCAGATATTTTATTCTATAGAGCACTTTCCTTTTTCATTTTTGTCTGTTTTACACAAATTTGGCCTTTACTTTATATGTACGTCGTAAAAGTATTATTTTTTAATGCTTTCATTTAATCTATATTATTATCACAATGGGCCCAACTGCACAGTAATATTTCGCAAGTAAAAAAAAAAAATTGGGGGGTTTCAGGGCGGCATGCCTCCCTTTGTTTCACCATAATTTGTTCTTTTGCAGTAAGGCTTGAAACGATCTAGGAAAAAATTGATTTGCGACGGTTTTAGAAGCTATATATTTTTCATCCCAAAACACATCGATTTAGCCTCCAAAAGCAGTGCGTCTGCGTCCTGCAGTGTGGAAGTGAGATTTTAGCGTTCTCATCTCCACTTCTTTTCTTTATGTATTGAATGTTACTCTCAGCTAACACCTCTAATTTTCGGCACTTATGTGCCGTATTTTTGTTAAGTGCAGGAAATCTTACAAAAATTAAGTCACTGAATACAGTTGTTGATGTTTTGGCAATTATAAATGACCAAGGCCATGTCAATAAGTTACAACTACAACACAGTAAACAATTTCAGTTCGTGTTGGTGGTGTTAGATGTACTTTATCAACACTCCCATGCAGATGTAGTATTTTTAGGGCCAAAAATTTTGGCCGCCAAACACACATATTGTTACTAAAACTGTCACAAATGAATGGTTTTTCAAGAAAAGTTCAAAAGCAATTGCAAAACATCAATGGCAAATAGAGGGTGGGGGGTGGGGCCAGGCTGCCCATCATTACGAGTTTGGTGCAATCGTTATGTTTACATGCAATATTAATAAATTCTATGAAAATATGACTGTAATACCTTGATTCGAAGTTTTAAAGATTTTGGCTACCCAAACCCACTTTCTACTTTCATGGTGTATAAGGGGAGAAAAACTACCAGAACTAGACAGTGTATGTCACTATGTCAAGTGCTGCTATCTAACTTTAACATCCTCTTTGCATTGAACCCTAATAGTTGCTCAGTACCACTTTGCCCTTAGAAAAACATTAGACTTTAGAAGTGCCAAAGACAGGAATATGGCAAACATAAGGTTAAAAAAGTGTTAAAAAGTTCCAGCCCTTTTGTGTTGTGGGTACAGCCTAGGCCAATGAGAGATAAAAAAAAAAATTATAATCATTGTTTGAGACTTAAAACAATTAACTCCATTGGGTGTGGTGCGTGGCATGGTGTGTTGTGATACGCAATCTGGATCAAAGCTTGTGAAGTGTTCCCTTTTTGCTGTATTTGTATGTGTACTGTCGAACCTGCCTTAACGGAAACCTGTGTAAAATGGAAAACTGTCTAAACGGAATCTCCCTGCTCCCCCCTTGATATATATCCCTCTTCAATTACCTGTGTAAAGTTGAAACGGGAAAAAAAATCTGCTACCTTCCGAGGGTTTTAGCAGTCTTAAGATGGAAAATGCTTTGCCTGTTCAGTCCTGATTTGAAACTAAACTCGCAAGTTTGCTTCTGCCCACCAGCTATAAACGTAACGCCATGCTGCTGGGCGAGGTAGGGGAGTAGGGGTGCAATTTGAGGGTAGATGTTACCCCATCTATGTGAGCCCTGAGCAATGAAGATGGTCAGGGTGGTGTGGGTGTGAAATATCACGAGTGCCAGTGAAAATGCTCCAGTGGCGCTCCAACATGCAAACTTTTTTTGGTAGTCAGAGGCCGGAGGTGTGAAATTAGTTTGACCAATGCCTGCCGCCAAGAAAAGTGTTATGGCAGTGAGGGGTGGAATTGGTTGACTGTGCTTAATTACAACGATGGAGGGGGCTAAGGGTGGAAGCAAAGGAGATGTTCAAACGTTTCTGTTTCTAATAGGTCAAACAGTGGTCCTATGAAATGCAAGCACTGGTGGTAATTGGATAAATAAGACTGACGCATGTCATTATCAGAGAGGATAGCAGCTGAGAGGTGTGAAGTTTTGACCAGTTATGACTGCTTGCCCTCCAAACAAGCGACCCTTTATCCCATCAGCTGGGCCTTTGAACACCACCCCCCCCCCCCCCCCTCCATTTCCTCACTAAATTCCCCTGTCTAAGACGAAATTTTTTTCTGCCTCCCTTGCGATTCCGTCTTACACAGGTTCGACTGTATTATATAATCAATATAAAATCCAATATGTGGTTATGAAATATATATATACTGAGTTGCTCACTGTGACTTTCTTTTTTGTTTTTTAAATGAATTGAGAGGAAAAAGTGAATCAAAGATCTGAAAGGATAATACTTTTATTGTAAATACATGGGCAATAATATTAATTAGACTTGGGTTTTATTCTGGGAAATAGGGAGTTGGCATGGTTTTTATTAAGACATTTTCCTAATATCTCGCAGGCCTTTGGGTATTGGAACCCCAAAGAATTACATTGGATTTTAGTCTTTGAGTTTTTGCGACTCTTTGACAAACTAAGTACATGAAACAGTTCAGTGCCATCGCAGACAGAAGTTAAAACTCGTCCATCTATAAATTTCTTGAAAATACACATTAAACTGAAGAGAACAGAAGCATGAAACCTTAGTAAAAAGTAGTTGAAGGATCAGGTTGGGAAGGAAGCATATAATCTTTCATTGTACCGGGTTCTCCTCTTCCTTTGCCTCCAAGAAGTAGACATTGCTGTACATTGCTTTTCTTCCTTAAAATTTTTTTTTTCTCATCACACTTTTTCCTTCTCTCTCTTTTTTTTCCCTTCTGCACTCCGGATCATGGTTCATTTTTATTTTGGTAAGTGTTTTTACGGCGCTCACAACTGCATACACGGTCATATGAGCACGCAGGACACATTAAACAATTTTAGTTTGATAGGAATTAATTTTAAATTTTGGTTGTAGGTCACTGACATATAATAAATCAGTTGCTTTTGAGGCTGGATGGCTACATGGGTGGTTGGCAAGTGCTTTGGTGTGGCTTGCTCTTTCTTTCCTATTAAACATCTAACGTCTTTACCAATCCTTCTTTTTTTGTGCTTGTTACTCTCTTATTTTTGGCTCTGATTATCTCGTTATGTTGCAAGTGCTGTAAAACTGTTACTAAAAAAGGAAAGCTTACTGGCATCTCTCTGCAACACCATGTTACTGTTATATATAGTTGTTTTTTTTCCTGCTCCCCATGGCCAGAATTCAACCCCCCCCCGCGGGCTCACATTTTCATGTTTACACCAATTTTTTATGTGCGAATTGAGGTGAATAATGAATTAGTCAATTGAATTAGGCATATAAAAGGAAGATCAATGAAGATCAACTTCCTCGGAGGTGGAAATGGACAAGTAAGACCGGTTCAGAAAATAGTTTCTTGTAGATAGTAGAGGGCTACCATTTGTAGTTTGTTGATAAAAAGTCAATACAACGCAGGTAAAGGAAGCCTGTTTACATTAATCTTTCTATAGCATTTGTTTCAGATGTCCAGCTTTGAGTTGTGCCTGTTTTTCAAACAGGGTCTCCATTTAGCAGAAATTAAACATTTGAAACCAAGAATTTAGAATGGTGTTACTAAACCTCTTTCTAAAACAAAAAAAGCACTTGTATGTGATGTGCAAGTTAATTGTAATTAATAATTTTTATACCGTCCAGCACACACATAGTGAATATGTACATAGTTAATCGCACACACATAGCAGACAGATTTTCAGACCCTTCTTTTTCCCCCCTAGACATGCATTTTCTCTTTATTCGAAACACATAATAAATGATAATATGTAGTGAAGTTTGTACCTAATGAAAAGATTTCAGCGTCTTGCTGATTTTGTAGTTTGTGTGCCCGAATGTATTTGAATATGTGGCTGTTGTAGTTGCAACGAGCTGTAAATACATAGTCAGATCAAAGTGTTTGATTAGTCAGTCCCTCGTGGGTCAATAATAAATTCTCTTTTGTTTTTTGTTTACAGTCTCTCTTTAGAAAAAACAATCTTTGTTTGAATATCCAAGTACAACCTTTTTTTCACTCACTATAGTCAGTGTTTATGTTGTTATTGCACACAAAGGTTTTGGTGGAGGGAGGACACCACTGGAAGGTCATACTTCTTTACTTTCCTTCTGTTGTGTCTGTCTGTCTGTCTGTCTGTTTTTACTTTTTCCCAGCACAAAATGACAATTATTGTGTTGATGTGCTTCTCTCATAAAGCATGCAAAGAATTCAAATTGTTTTACTTGAGGCCAATGACTGTGTTAAATTCATTTCGTGAGTTGGAGAACAAAATGTGTTTGGCTTTTTACACAGCTTGGTGTGCGTTTTTTTTATCTGGATGTTTGTTAGAATGCTACATAAATGCAAGTGTGTTTAAAATTAAAACTGCACACTTAGCATTTTCCTAATTAGCAGCTGAATTTTTAATTCACTTTAACTGTGATACATAGCTAAAATAGGGGTATCGAATTTCTGGATGATATTGATTTTTTTATACTCTCATGAAGAATTTGACCTGTCCGATGTAAGTTATGGTAATGCTATGGCTCTCTCTCACTCTCTCTCGAATGATAGGCTGTTACTTTACCGTTGTCCTGTGCAGTGTTGTGAAGGGCTTACTTGTTTTAAGTTTGAAAAGTGTCTGAAGTGGAGTTTTCTGTAGGCTGACCCTAGGTGTTTGATTCTTGTTGTGTCCCAAACTTTTTTGGTATAAATGTGGTATCTATTCTGAACAGGGATAATGATCAACTTCAGAATATTTATTTATATTTATTGAATTTCTGTTTCTCCTCAGAAAAAGCAAAAGCCAAAAAGTTTGTGAAGTTATACCATTTCTCTTGTTCTTGCATTTGAGCTGTGATTCACCCCCCTGTCATATATATAGACTAGAGTGAACAGCTGATGTTACGGTTGAAATTTTTATTTTAATGTTCAGTGTTTTTTGTGCATATGGTAGAAAGCTGTCTGGAGGTGGAGGAGAGCTCTTCTTGGCAGCCTGTACCCAATACCAGGGGGGAAAAAAGCTATTGATCATTGATGATGATGTTTGATTCATGTATTTCCAACAGATTTCCCATTTGTCAAACTGTCAAACAGCTTCAAGTGAATGTCTTTTTTAAAAAAATCCACAGAATATCTGATTGGCAGTGTCATTTGGATTTTGTGAAGGAAGAGGGCAAACATTGTCTGTTATGGCAACCAAAGTGAGTTACGTGTTATCTAAATGCACTCCAGGTACTGAACTTTTTTCTTTTTAGATCCTCTCAGTTTTTATATTTTTGTGCAGTCATGTCATTGACGGCTGTTGGTATTTTGATGGAGGGACAGGTGGATGGCACCCCATGTTTCTCTACTGCACAAGCAAATAACCAATTCTTATTTTGTTTGTGTAAATATAACAAATAATGGGGTTTATGTACCCTGCTTACATTTTTTAATGCTGACAGTGTGAATTATGTTGGCAAAATGATCATGTTTTTGCTGTAGGTGTATCGCAGATCTGTCTGGCCTGTGAGTTCTGTTGTCTGTTTTGTGTCTGCTCATCATATATGTTTTTAAGTGAAAACTATGGTGGGTGGTTGGTGGGAGTTCTGGTGTGGTTTGCTCCTTCTTTCCTATCAAACCACTATCCTCACTATCTTTTCCTCCGTCTTTTGTTGTGTGTGTTACTCTCTTGTAACACGCCTAATCTGTGGCACTTATATGACCTTATTGAGTTGCAAGTGCCATAAAATGCTTACTAAAAATAAACAAATTTTAAAAGATTTGAAATAGTATAATGATATTAATTATGATAATGATTGTAATAATAGCTGCATTTATATAGCACAGGATATCCACTCTCTACAGCACGCTCTTTGAGTTTTACAATTATCGTTACCCCAGGGGACCCTAGAACACGACTCAGAAACATGCTCGGCTTCCCGGGTGCAGTCTTTGTTGGTGGGTTTTTTTTGGTCAATTTTTTCCTTGATGTCTTTGCTGAATTTCTTATTCTCTGCATCGACCGATCCCTTGACCTTTTCACAAGTCTCCCAGGACAGAGGTAAAAAACCAAAAGTGGGTAGTTGGTGGGTGCTCTGGTGAGGTTTGCTTCTTTCCTATAAAAAAATCTATCATCGTTCTCTCTCCTTTTGTTTTGTGTTTGTTACTGTCTTGTCACATGCCTAATCTTTGGCACTAACTGTTCTGCAAGTACCATAAAACTTTTACTAAAACAAAAGATAAAGAACCAAAGTCTTGAAATATCTGGGATGATCGGACACACCCTATGTGACCTGCCCTTAGAGTAATTACCCTCAGTTTGGGATACGATGTCTTTCTGGTTTACTAAGTGTGTCATGACACTGGAATCAGATGCTCATAATTTTTTGGGCATATGATATGGACTTACTGGTTTCATCTTAAATCTTGTTCTTTTGTCTTGATGTGGATGAAACTATGCCATATATCTTGAATGGAAGTTGAGATATTTGTAAGTCTAGGTGGTGGGGGTCGCCTGGTATCAGAGGAAAAATTAGCGAGAAAATGGCAGCCAAAGTTGTGTGACTTCCAAAGCTTGAGAGTCTTTGGAAAGAGCAAATTTTTTCGATCAACATTTTTCAGTAAAGTCCACACAGAAATGTGTTCTTAAATGAACATAACGTCACTGTATCAAGCAATCCATTTAAGTCCATTTGGGTACTTTTTACACCAGACACAAAAAAAACTAAGTGTTGTGTTGTTCCTATCAGTCAGGAATCATAAAAGGCAAGAAAATTATAAGCCTTGACCATAGCATTTTGGTGATGTTGAAAGGCGCATCTTTGTTTGAGTGCACAGTCTGATGAAGCCTGCTCTTTCTAAATCTGTCAGTTAGGCATAGAGAAGCTGTTTGCTGTTGTGAAGAATCGGTGAAAAAGAACTTTTGCAAAAGTCTTGGAAAATGAAAGTCATGATAATCCTTTTGATTTCTGTGCATGGTGTCAAAGGGTTCTTGTGTTATGTAGTATGTAGGCATAAAGTGATCCTCAGACGAATAGAGTCAGTGGCAGTTATGTTCGTTCCTGTTAATGTGTGTCTCTTGAGCCACTTTATTATAAACAAACACTGTGTCAACAGACAAGAAAATTGTCCTTTGACATCGATGTGGCTTAATTCTGTCAATCAGTTTCAAAGAATTGTTACAGGACACCTCTTGTTTAGTGTCTCTGTCTTTCTTCCCTGTAGTTGATTCACTGTCGCAGAGTTGTGACATACCTGCCCAATCTGCGTGCTGCTGTGATACAGAGCAAGGCCTTCTCCTCAGCGTCTGATCAGTTTGAGCCAACTCCACCAGAAGCAGCAGAAGACTCACCACGTAAGGAAATGATCAGTCTCACTCCAGACTCTCTCCGCTCTGATTTTTCTGTGTGAAATGTTTCTTATCTTTTTCTCAGCTGGAACAAATTCCTCCGCTTACTGGTACAGTTTTCTGATTTGGTAGAGCTTCTCAAAGGGTATTGAGGATAGTTATTGGATGCTCTATCTAGTGTGGTCTGCTCTTTTCATTGACATTATTTTTATCCTCGTCTGTTCCTTGGGAAATATTTCTATTACTGTGTTGACTCATTGTAAACCACTAGAAAGAAGAAAAGGAAAAAAGAAACCTGAGTTTACTGCTGCTGATGGAAAGGCTACTGTAAGCTTTAAGCACCTTATCATGTATAGATTCAATGAAATGCATACAGAGGCATTTGTGTTTATAGATTATTGAAACTGTCATTAAGCAGGAAAGGGGTTGTGCTTTTCTCTTTATTTGAGGGATAGAAATAATGTTTCGGGGGTGCTTAAACTCTGCAGAGATTGCTTCATGAAATTGAAAGTTACTACAGTGTTTCCGAGCAGATAATACTATTGCTGTGATCACCTGAGGGAAGGGAAAAAGAATTATTTTGGTAGTATAGTCGAACCTGTGTAAGACGGAATCGAAAGGGAGCCAGAAAAAAATTCTGTCTAAGACATTTTCCTTCTGCAAGCAGTGGTCAAAACTTCACACCCCTCAACTGCTATTCTCTCTGATACTGTCAATGACATGCATCAGTCTTACTTATCCAATTACCACCAGTGCTTGCATTTCATAGGACCACTGTTTGACCTATTAAAAGCAGAAAAGTTTTAACATCTCCTTTGCAACTATTTCCAGATGAAATGTGGCAGTGGGTGGTAGCATGGTTTGCTCCTTCTTTCCCACCAAATATCTATCATCTTTATCTCTCCTTCTTTTTTTGTATTTGTTACTCTAATTATGTTGCAAGTGCTGTAAAACTTTTACTTAAAAAAAAAAAAGAAGAAATGTGGCAGTTTGTTGGGTGGACCTACCATAAGCTACAAACGCTATGTGTTTGGCTGAAGGGCATCATTGATAAGTCCTACTTCTTCACTTGCCCTGTTTTTCCAGTCAATGTGCCATGTTCTTTTTCAGTACTAAATGACTGTGTGTGTATGCTTCTCTTTCCCCCAATGAATAAAAAAATTGTGTGTGTCAGTGATGTCTGGTTTGTCTGTCTCTTAAGGCGTCCAGACGGTGTGGCCGGATCACATGCTCGGGCCCCTCGGCCCTCAAGATAAACGGTTCCCCTTGCCAGGGTGCATTGGACCCTGCGTCAACACACGCCGACTAGCTCAGGACCTCAATGCAAAACCAGTGCTGGTCTCACCTGGGTTTGATATTAATGCCGTGTTACCTCCGCTACCTGAACATCGCCATTTTGACATCGCTGAACAGTTCCTTACATCTGTGGACGAGGTAAGGAACCTCAATCTTTTTGTGCATTATCTTAATGGCCTCGGCATACTGGAATTTTTTGTTTTTGCTTATTATTGGAACAAAGGGAAACCAAAGGTTTTTGGCAGGTGGTTGGCGGGTGCTCTGGTGTGGTTTGCTCCTTTCCTATCAAACATCTATCGTCCTGATCTCTCCTTCTTTTTTATGTTTTGTTACTCTCTTGTAACCCCTCTAATATTCAGCACTTATATGACCTTATTGTGTTGTAAGTGCCGTAAAACTCTTACAAAAAAGGGGTTTTGAAGTAATTAGCTTCTGAGAAATAGTATGGCTGTCGGCAGCGTATAAAAGGGAAATTTCCTGAGACTGTCGCATCCATTTACTATGCTTTTGAGAAAGCTTTGATGAGTTTACTAATCACATGAGAAATTTGGATACTTCCGGATCCGAATAAGTGTCATAAAGTTCAGTTTGGTCTTATGTCTTGAACCCAGTTATTGTAGATGCAGCTTATTTACATCGGCTCTCAATAAATCAGATACTTGTATATTAACCATGCCTTTGAAACTGTTTTACTCCAAGTAAGATGTGGGGCCTTCTTTTGGAGTATGATTGGTTTTATGTGGAAAAGGTGGAAAGAATGAGTTGAGACAAATACTCTTCGTATTCAAGGGAGAATACAACAAAAATACAACACCCCATCATTGCATGTTTTGCCTTTTATTAACAAAGACAACAAGAGCTGTCTGTGACGGACGTACTACCCTCATGTGTGATCATTTACCTTTTGACGGTCAGTGCTACAATTATAACGCATACAGTAGCACAGTGAGAGCAGCACAAACTCACAACAACCCCGAGAACTGAAATGAGGTCAGTCTGCTGCGAGGTAGGAATTAGGTTGGCTCTTCATCTTGAAAAACAACAATGATAGTGATGCAAACGTAAACAGAAGAACCAAAAAACCAAGTTTCTCCAATTTTTACTGGACTGAACAAACATACAATGTTAAACTACTTTCATAGATTGTTAATGATAGATTGTTAATGGCTTATAATGAACCCTCCCCAAAATAAAACTATATAGGAAGGCAAATGAAGGTTTGGGTCACTCAACAATTATGTGTAAATTTATTGCAGATTAAAACAAGGATTGAATGTTCTCTATCAGTTTCTAAAAAATTACAGTTTTATTGGCTGCTGTCTTTATTGGAACCATTTGAAGCCAAAGTTTTCTTGCAGCTGCTCCCCTGCCTCCTTAGTTCCCCATTTTTGTGTCTTTTCCCTTTTCTCTTGTCTTTACTTGAGACAAACAATACGTGAGAGCAAACTAGAGTTTTTCAGTTTTGTTCTTTCCCTCTTCCTCCGCTTACATCTCTCTTTCTTTTTTTGTCTTCTATTCTTCCTTTTCCTTAACTGTCATGGCCACTGATGTTAAAGTGCAGTGGACTTACCTGTTAGTCACATGTTGGCCAGTGTTCTTTCCCAGTTACGATGAGAAGAGAACAGGTAAACAAGACCCAGGCCTTAACCTAAATGTCTTATCAGTAGCCAACCATAGGTCCGGGGTCCCCACTTTTGACCTAGTTAAGGTGTTGGAGGAGGGGGTCACTGCAGGGTTCAAGATATGCCACCGTGTTCTGGTCTTGCTTGTTTTTCTTTCATTCAGTATGGGCGTACTTGTTCAGTGCTCTCTGTCTGTCTCTCAGTCAAGTGCTGTAACTTTCTTGTGACTTACACACTCCAGTTCACAATCAGGCCTCTATTAGTTCTCACTCAGGTATGGGTGGTAACTTGCACTAACTTTGTTCAAGTTTTGTGCTATATTTACCTTGTTTGTTTTCCTGTTCCTGAGTCGTGGCTAGTGAAGAAATGTGTGGATCCTTGTCTGTAGTGCAGAAATGTTGTGTTTTAAAATTACTGTGGGAAAGTAAATGTGCCTCTTCTTTCCAGAATGTAAGAGAAGAGAGAATGAAACTACTGAAGTTGGCTATTTTAATTTTGTAAGAGTCATTGTTACTTTTGTTTTCTACCCTTTGGCTCATTATTCTCAGTGTGATAACATTTGTAGCAGACAGTGAGGTAAGCAGATTATTTTCATCCTTTCTAATGCTACTAATACAATGGAGAATTCTTGGCATTTTGTGGCAGAACAAAATACTAAACGTGGAAGTTCTTAAAAGGGCAAATGTAGATAGTTTTTCTAAACTCAAGAGGACTCAACGACGATTTTGTAGTTTCGTTTGTTTAAGTCAAGAGTAGGGGGGTTTCTTGCCCCCTGACCTAATAAAAATATGGAGGGGGGGGGGGGTCATGAATTTTATCCTAATTTTATGTTTTGCAGTTAGGTTGCATCCCTGCTCTTTGTGTAGCCTATTTGGTCATCAAGACTTCTGGATTTCTTCTCTGGATGTAAACAAATGGATAGTGGACTTTAATGAACGAAACTGCCTGATTTCAAAATCCAAAGGCAGTTTTCTATTCTGAGCTGTCCTCGTGGAAGCGTATAGCTGGTGCACAAAAAATGTGCTGCAAAGATGGATTTCAAAATAAATCGACATGTGAGGGTCTAAATTCTGATAGACCAAGTTGGAAACAGTAGTCACTGTAGACAGCAAGTATGATGAAACTTCACAAATAAGAGATGTTGAAACCAAGAGAAAAGCCCGCAAGCTAGCTGTGTACATCCACAGATGGAAGTGGAACTTTTAAAACAAATACTCAAAATTTGGCTAACTTTGCCCCGCCAGTATTGGCTTCATTGATGGCCATAGCAGAAGCCATAATTCATCTTAACCTTTGATTCTTCTATTTCTATTAAAAAATATCCTCCTCTGCGGATGCACTGGTCAGACATTGACGGACAAAATGTTATTATTAAGGCAATGACATGGAAATTTGTAAACAATCAGAGTGGGTAGTTGGTGGACGCTCTGGTTTGGTTTGCTTCTTTTTTCCTCTTAGACATCTATCATCCTTATCTCGCCTTCATTGATTTGTATGTTACACTCTAGTAACACCTCTGATCTTTGGTGCTTATTTGAAGGGATTGTTTTGCAAGTGGAGCAAAACTCTTACTTAAATTAAAGGAATCTGAGTTAATCTTGTGCTGAGTGGAAGCAGATTGTCGTGGACAAATGTGCCAAATAGATGTGAGCTCTGAACATGAAGATAATTCTGAGAGACTGTCACTGTCAGGCCCCACGTTCAAATTTGTTTTGGATTTTCTTATATCTGCCATCACAATTTTTTCTAATCTGAAAATTGGTTGGAGGGTGCCACAGATAAAGATTACGTTTTATTTTTCATGTGTTCCTTTTGCTTGTCACCTTGTTTTTCTTGGGCGCTGTAGGGTTGTACCTGATTGAATTACTTTGTAATAATTCAAACAAATAACGTAAGTACCACTTTGTCTATGCTTCTAGCTTCAGTTGTAAAATCAACAAAATCTCACCAGAAGTACAGTCGGGCACAGGTAACATAAACGCAGAAAACTCAAAATCACAGATAGCTCGTACAATTTGCTGTGTTCTGGACTGATATATAATCGTTAATTTTTCATTATTGGTTAGCTCGAATTATGGTTGGGTCAACACATTCGTCTCTCCCTGTTGCGTCTGAATTATCCATGCTTGACAGTATATGTATTCTGTGTTTGTAGTCAATGTTCTAACTCTTAGGTTTTTGTGTCTCGCACAGATTGTAGTTGAGTTTGTGGAGAGCGACATGTCGAGGCCAAGTGCCACAGACAAGATGGAGTATCGAGCACATGCGTGTCCGGACATTCTTCGCAAAGGTGAGCAAGTGGGTGGTTGGTGCATGCTCTAGTTTTGTTTGCTTCTTCTTCCCTATCACACATCTATCGTCATTCTCTCTTTCTTCCCTCTTTTTTGTGTTTGTTACTCTCTAATGTTAAGCACTAATATGACGTCATTGTGTTGTTGCAAGTGACGTAAAACTCTTACTAAAACAGAAAACAAGGTGAGCAAGACTGATCCGATGATGTCTGGATATGGTCTCTGAAGGGATCATAGCTGCTGGTCTTGGTTGATGTAGTGTGATTTCTTTTCCAGGATAATTGTTAAGGGAGTCTCCAGACTGGTGTCTGTGCTGTTATTTTTATTTGTCATCACTGTTCTGTCTGAATGATTAGCTGTAGTACCCAGCATTTACCCTGTTCAATAAAAGTAAGAGGGTTGGTAGTTGTTTATCTGTACTTCAATAGATTGGAATTTCAGCAGATGAATTAAAACAGTGCAAACTTTCATTTTCATCATTCACTCAAATTTAGTCAAATACAGAAGTCCTTCTAAAGGGCTAAAGTTTTGGATGTCAATTAACTTAAATAAAAGACAACACATTGTGTTCAAAAGACAACACATTGTGTTCATAGTTTTGCAGTGCTATTATAAGTGACTGAATTTGAATTTTTTTTGAGGTTTCACTCAAAAGTAAATTTTGTTGTTGTCCCCCCGTTTAAAATGTTTCTTTTCTATTGCTAAATTTTTGGTTCCAGAATTCAAGGAGCTATTTCCGGACAGGAACATTCAAGAGGGAGACTTGACTATTGTCAACATCAGTCTGAAAACAGAGAATGACATGACACTTTGGTCTTCAGAAGTGGAGGAGGAGAGAGAGGCTCTTCTGGAGACTGTAAGTCCTTTAGAAATAGGGTATTAAAAGTCTTTTTTTTTTTTTTCAGTTAATTGTTGCATGCCTCTTTCTTGTCTGCCGGAAGTCATAATTAAATAAAACTTGTTACTGTTGGATTTTCTCATTGGACGAATCAGTAAAATTATCCTTTCTATTGTGGAATTAGTCTGTTTTATGTTTTAGTAAGTTTCATACAAGAGCCAAAGATTAAAGGTGTTACAAGAGAATAACAAATACCAAAAAAAAGATGGAAAGATAAGGACGATATATGTTTGATAGGAAGAAGGGAATTAGTCTAGAATTTAACATGTGAAGTGAAGGAGTTCAGCAAGGAAATCAGCCGTCTCTTCTGTGAGTTCAGAATTTGTGTCTTGTCTCAATATTATTTTTCTATATGTCTGAGATGCCAATTTATATATTTTAGTAATAGCCATGACTGAAACTGACTCTTAACATTTATGCTGCGACGGACGACGGTCATCCTGTAAACGTCGTCTTAACCTGCCATGGACTACCTTAGTCTTTCGCTTAGGGAAATGATTTCGTAGTCCATTGTCGGCGCCATAACACCATAATAATATAAAACTGACAACATCCGATACTCATGGGAAACCGAAAGTAACTTTCCTGAATGGTTTCCACCAGGTCTAAGCTGTCTGGGGCGAGTTTTTGCCTTTGTTAGTAAATTTGTCTTAGCGTCTTCATGTCTTCGAAAAAGTTTTTGGAATGGATAACAAACGCAACTATATCATGACCCAAAATGATAGATTTTTCGAATCAGATAATGGCAGCAGTGATTCTGAAGGAGAACCAGAGGAGGTTTCTGAGACAAGTACTGCATCAGTTGAGATTAAGGAAGACATTACTTACTCACAAGCTAACCAAAGCTATTGAGCAATTGCATTAAGAGTTAAGGAATTACCATTTGATCCCTGCTCCTCTCAGCTACGATGAAGAACAATGCTTTTTATTATAAAAGAAAATAAATAATTATAGCTATAAAAAAGATAACATCTAGTTTTGATATATTGTGATGTTTATATTTTTTTATATTTGCATTATTTTTTTCACAGTTCATCCAAGGAGCCGTAGAAATTTGCCAGGCATTTGAGGATTCTGGCTTCTGGGCTGACTTTATTGAGCCAACCTCTGGAAAACCAGTGAGTTGCTTTCCTTCCTATGAATGTGATCTGTACGTGCTTGCCAGCTTCTTGTCCTTGTCCGTCCCTGTTTGTTTTTGTGGTGAACCGTCTAAAAGGGAACAGTTTTGTGTTTTAAAGGGAGCAGCCTCTGGAGTTTATTTAGAACATTTTGTCGTATGGAGGTAAATGTATACATGTAACGGATTATGAAATGTAATTCTATTTTTAATGTTTTTAACAAATATGATTTTCCATCAGAAATGCCTTACAGTGGACTGCAAATGTGGGTGGTTGACGGATGCTCTAGTGTTGTTTGCTCCTTCTTTCCTTTCAAACATCTGTCGTTCTTATCTCTCCACCTTCTTTTTTGTGTTCGTTACTCTCTTGTAACACCTCTAATCTTTGGCGCTTATGTGACCTAATTTTGTGTTGTAAGTGCCTTAAAACTCTTAATCTTACTAAAACTAACAGTGGTACAAATGACTCAGAATTGTAGATTGTGTCATTTTATGTGAGTTTTCAGTCATTTGAGTATTGCTTGTTGCTCATCTGTAATGTTTCTTGCAACCAAAAGTCTGATTTTTTGCCTCAAGTCTGTGACATATGAACCATAAAAGTAAAAAATTAGATCTAGTCTTTGTTGTGTGTGAAAAGGTCGCTTGCAAATCCTGTTGCATCATACCTTCACACATAGTGAAAGTTGACGGGGTTGCTGTAAGCAAATATACAACCACTCGTACTCATACAGCTCACACTCAGTACACCCCCCGGGGCAGTGCCACTGACTGTAGTGTCTTTAGGCCGTTCCCAAAGGGGGGACATTTCTCGGTCGAGCATAGTAGAATTGTAAATGGGCTGACTCATGTCACTCTCATAACTGTGCCTGATCTACAACAGGGAACTGCTGCTTTTTCTTTCCTGATCCTTACTATTGTCATTTTCCTGTACTTCTTTTGTATGTTTGTCACTCTCTTAAGATCTGCTATTTTGGGGTGCCTTGATAGTCAAAGCAGACCTTGTGCTGTTGAAGCTAGAGAGATGAGCAGTCTAAGTCTGATTCCCCGTAAAGACTTCTCTGTTGACACCCACCCCTTGGCGCTCATATGACCTTATGCAGTTGCGAGCACCGTAAAACCCTCTACTATTTAAAAAAAATGCACTCAGTACCCTTGTATTTGTAAGCTGCATTGGTGTCACGGACCAAAATTCTCATCCATTAATAACTGCTTCTTTTTCCAAGTCTCAGACTTATTTGCTAATTATGCTATACAGCCTGGATAGCTGGTGGCTGCTCTGAAGTGTAGTGTGTTCCTACTCCTATTTTTTTTTTTTTTTTCATGATGTTCGTTTGTCCATGATGAGGTGTGGCTGTTTTCCTGCTGGCTGACTGTATAGCTTGTGGGTGGTTGGCAAGTGCTCTAGTGTGATTTGCTACTTCTATTTTATCAATTGTCCATCGTCCTTATTTCTCCCCCTTTTTGTGTTTGTTACTCTCTTGTAATAATTCTAATCTTTTTGCACTTATATGACCTAATTGTGTTGCAAGTGCTGTAAAACTCTTACTAAAGCAAAAACTGTAGCCAAGCACTGTTTTTTTAATCGTGGAAAAGTGACCTAAGCCCATTTTTCTTTGCCTTTCCTCCTGATTATGCTTGCTCTCTCCGGGTTGCCACCTCTGTAATAGCCCAATAGTGCTGAAAGGGCATTAAATCCATACTCGTGGGTGGTTGGCGGGTGCTCTGATGTGGTTCGCTTCTTCTTTCCTATCAGACATCTATCATCCTTATTTTTCCTCCTTCTTTTTCGTGTTTGTTACTCTCTTATAAAACCTCTAACCGTCGGCACTTACATGACCTTATTGTGTTGCAAGTGCCGCAAAACTCTTACTTAAACTAAAAATCCATACACAATACACTTACTGTTATTTCTCCATGTTGTTTCAGTTCAAGGGTCCGCACACAAACTTCACCCTGTTTGAAACTGATGAGCGCTACAGGCGTATGGGCTTTGATATCCTTGACCTAGGCTGCTGCAAGGTGATCACCCACCCCGTGTGGGGCACGAATGCTTACATTGGCACCCTGTTCAGCAACGCTCCACTCAACCACCCTCTGGTGACGTGTCTGAAACCGGATCAGTAGATGGCGCTTGTCTGTGTTATTAATGAATGAGAATTTTGGTCTGTGTGCTTGTTTATGTGTCTGTGAGCATGTCAGTTTGTCGGGTGGCTAAGCTAGAGTCAGTACGTGGTTGTTTTTATGATGATGAGTGTTTTGGTGTGTTGTTCAGAGGAAAGTTACTTGCAGTAATGTCTGTAGTTCCTCATAGACAGAGTTTAGAGCAGTGTTGGCTGTGTGTGTGTGTGTGTGTGTGTGTGTGTGTGTGTGTGTGTGTGTGTGTGTGTGTGTGTGTGTGTGTAAGTCTGTCAGGTTTTGAGCAAAAGTGACTGAACTCATTAGTGTGTAAGTGTTGTCATAACTGTTATGCCTAGTTTTTTTTATTTCAGAGTATGTGGTAAGACTGTTGTATGAGATTGTGAATGTGCATTTATATCATAAGAACAGAGCACACATGTTAATATTGTAATCAGGGGAAGCTTCTGTGAGATATAATGCCTCAGAACAGCTGGCTTTAAATGAATTCTCTCTTTTGATTCTCAATTTTTAACAGGTATTTTAGCACATTGTGCTTTTCTTACTTCTTTACGTTTCCAGTGGCTGTTGTTTGGGTTCTGTTGAGAACTTGAGATGTTTGAGTTTGAGTGCAATCCTGTCATGTTGAAGAAAGCGTAGAGTAGACACTGTGCTGTGGAGGTAATAGATTAGTATACTTGTCCTTGTTGGTTGTGATAAGTCACAGGAAATTTTTTTTCTGCCATTGTGCTTGGTTGTCAGGTTTTGTGGGAAAATGTTGTGGGACTAGACTGTACAAACAGGGCTTTTAATTTTAAACTGGAAGACATAAGTACTGGGTGTTCATTTCATTATATTGCTTTTTGCAGTGTTATGGGTCAGACAGAATGCAGTTTTGTGAATTAACCTTTAAGCATATAGTTTGCTTTATCTGTTGTCAGAATGTATCTTTTTATCCCAGTTTTAAAGAAAAGAATTGTTGTTAAGTAATTCACTTAAGTTATATAAAAATTTTTACCGTACTTTGAAAATATGCTTATTTGGGTTTTTGAAATCTTACTATCTTATCTATTCTTAAACTTCAGGTATGGCGGTGGTAAATTAATTTTGTGGATGTAGATTTTTTTGTTGCTATAGCTACTTTCCACTATTTGCTCTGTTATTGCACTTGAGATTCAAGCTCCAAAATATGGGATTGGGGAATTTTTTTCGGTTTACGTTCAAATGGGGAAGAAAAAAGCGTGGATTCTGTTTTCTTTTGCTCTACCTCGGTTTTTAGATTAATCATGTTCGGTTTAAGAGGACTCCATTGTATTGGCTTCCTACTGGCATAATTACTCTTGCCACTAATGTTGGGATTTTAAAAATAATATTGTTGTTTTGGTCACTATAAAAGTATAAGGATGAAGAGAAGACTCTGTACATTGCAAGAATTTTGTTGAATTTTTCTTTCTGTTGGGGTTGTCTTATTGTGTTTATGGAGATGATCATAAAAAATGATGTTGTACTTGTCTAAGATGGACTGATGTATAGGATTTTCTGTATTTACGAAATGTCTTGGGTATGTAGCAAGTCCTGTGTTATTTTTATTTCTCTTAAATATTTGTTTTCTGAACGCCATGGGTTGTAACCTGTTCCTCATTTGGTGATCCTTTTAATTTAGCTTGCTGTGTTTGATTGATCATTTTTTCTCGATATGTTGTGAGTGTTAATTCAGTGAAGCAATGGTATTTTTTGCCAACTCAGGTGTCAGAGAAAGTCTGTTTGAGCCAGTGTTGTGCCTCACTTCTCCTGGGGAAAGTAGTTGTTCTTTGTTGCTTAGTGTTCAAGTTTGTGTGGGAAGTAGCATGAGTTTTTAGAGTGACAAGATAGTGAAAGGTGGGTGGGTAGGTAGGTAGGAGTGTGCAGTTTGTAATTTAGAGCTTGAACTGTTAGTGAACATTCGTGCTAATTTTAAGCGGGTTAATCAGGCATAGTAACAATTATCAATATATACACACACATTTATGCACAAGATACTCATGCCTCTTTCGGGAGTTGTCCCATAGATAACACATTGTTGATTAATGTTTATCTGAGATGCCATTTTCTGTTGAAGAGATTTAATAAACAAGTGTTGCTCTGAGTGTATAACTGCATAGATTTGTTCCTTTTTTGTGTTACAAATATTCAGTTGTTGAAGTTTGATTCATTTTGATTTCTACCTCACTTCTTGTTAATACGTGTACCGTATTATTATATGTGGGTCGTTGATGGGTGCTCTGGTGCGGTTTGCTCCATCTTTTCTATCAAACATCTATTGTCTTTATCTCCCCTCCTTCTTGCTTGTGTTTGTTTCTTTCTTGTAACACCTCTAATTTTCAGCACTTATATGACCTTATTGTATTGCAAAGTGCTGTAAAACGCTTACTTAAACAAAACAAAACAAAACAAGTGTTATCACTATCTGTTCCAGGGAAAAGAAAAGAAGATTTCATGCTGAACGCTACAGCGTAACTCCGCTCAATATTTTCATTTGGATGCATTTGCCACCTTTGTTTTTTTTTTCAGCCTCTGAAAGCATGGATTACATTATTTAGTTGTCCGTGAATACTAAAACTGGACTGGGGCAGGGGTTCTTTACCATTATGATGATATTAATAATTATAAAAGATTGCTTGTATAAAGTGCTCAATCCCATACAAGTTATAAGCTCTGATTGCTTTACATCGATTATATATATAATATATATATATATATATATATATATATATATGATTATTGAGAGTAAACCCCATACTCAAATATATATATTTCATATGCACCTACCCCCCCCCAAATAAACCCCCCTAGTTCAACCACATAAGGAAGAACTTTCTCAGCCATACATGGATTATATACACGTAAAGGCAGCAGTGAAAACATTGTGGTGTCAGTGGCCTAGTGGTTAGGCTCTCAGACTCGCAACAGGTCTCGGGTTCGAATCCCGTTAGGGGTCTGACGTGCCCTTGGGAAAGACTCTTTGCACAAATTTTCCTCGCTTCGCCCAGGTGGAAATAGGTACCCAGCTATATATATATATATTATATATAAGATGATACCAATAGTTTCATATGCCAAAACATTGACGGGGGTTGGTTGGCGGGTGCTCTGGTTGGTTGCTCCTTCTTTGCTATCAAACATCTATGAGGGCTCTCGTGGCCTAGAGGTTAAGGTGTTGGCCTCTCATTCAAAGGTCCCGGGTTCGAATCCGGGTAGTGACCGAAAAATTTTCTTCTCTAAATTTGTCTCCTTTCACCTCCTTTCCTGCTCTCTAGCAATGTTCTGTCGTCTGCTTTCGTCTCCTCTTTCTGCCCCCACTCCCTCATCTCCTTTGCCCCCCTCCTCTGGGCTCCTGATTCTTTCTACAGCCTTTCTACTGCTATTCCTTGGCTTCTTCTTACTGCTGTCTTTCAGCCTCACCCCTGATCTTCTGGTTGGAAAGATCTACACCTAGCCTTCTCGGATAAGGGTGAAAAATCTCGGAGGGCCCGTGTGCAAGTTGCGCACGTTAAAGATCCCTTGATGGTTTAAAATCGATAAGAGTAGGCTTCGGCCGCCACCCGGACAAAATTCAAAATTTCCTACCTTCTGAAAAAGTTTAATGTGTCCCGCACGCTCATATGACCTTATGCAGTTGCGAGCGCCGTAAAACACTTACCAAAAACAAAAAACCCCCTAAAAACATCCATCGTCCTTATCTCTCCTCCTTTTTTTGTATGTTACTATCTTGTAACACCTAACCTGAACTTATACGACCTAATTGTGTTACAAGTGCTGTTAAACTCATAATAAATTCAAACTTAGAAAAATTGACGAGCGCCTGATTCCATCGGGTCGTGACACATAAATGATGCGAGGAAGGGCTAGTGTAATGCCTGCGGCGATGCAGAAAAAGGGGGAGTGACCCGTCTTCAAAATAAGCAGCAGAGTAAAACAAGATTATCCCCCTTGAGCACCAACCCGAATTTTGCTGATTGACCTTCAGAGAGTACATACATGTACATACTCTGCTTGACGCGCTAGGGCGATTGTAAACTGTAAACGGAAACGCGCCATCTAGATACCTATTATTCCAAATTATGAAGTCATATATCATATTCATTCGAACCTGCACCTGTGTTAAGACAATCACTTGTGCAAACGACCACTTCATCCCCCTTCCACACACACACACACCAACGCACACGCCAATCATTATGACTGCAATAATAACCCCCCCAAAAAAACAACAAACAAACAAAACAACAACAACAACAAAAACCAAACAAAACAAAAGCAAACAAAAAAAACCCAACAGAAAACAACAAAACAAAACGAACAAAAACAATACAAAAAAAAACAAAAACGAACAAGTAAAAACAAACATACCCCCCCAAAAAACAACAACAACAACACAGCACCTGATCAGTAAGTCTTTTACTGCGCACCCACATTAGGCTGCAATCTCTGTATATTTCTCCTTATAATGGACGCCTTCAGCTTGACTGATAAGGTGTACGCCACGGTACTCTCAGCTGGAGTTCAAATCCATAAAAGAGATGTTTGGGATTCAAAATTGTAAGAAAGTGCCACAGCTCCAATGCAGTGTGAGCTTGAATACGAAAAAGAAAACTTTGATGTCTTTGTATATATTGTATTTTTTTTTTCAACGAAAGGGACCGTAAACGATTTGTATCCTTTCGCTTCCTATCTTTTTTTTTTGTCGAATCCTTTCCTTCTTTAAAAAAAATTGTGTCTGTTGAGAAGAAAAGAAGAAAACAGCAAAAA
>NW_004797432.1:696445-701315 GCF_000002075.1 Aplysia californica | reverse complement strand
TGTACGAAAGAGATAAAGGAAGAACCAAGAGAAAAAAAAGAAAAGAATGTCCCACATTGACATAACATAAACTTCACTCACGATGTTGCCTTTACAACTTCGACAGAAAGAACAAGAGGATACACAATAGTCCAACAAATATTATTTGATTGCTTTGGATTACCTCATAATAACAAAATATGTGAATAATGCTTGAGAACAGATTTGGAAGCAAGAGAGGGCGTGGGCGGGGGTATTTGAGTAGCATTGATTTTGTTTGCCTATGGTGCACACCCTGATCTCTGTACTTTACTACTCGACCAGTCGAATCGCGTTTCTTTCGCATCGACAAAATCATGTTCATTCATGATCAGCTGTTGCTGTGCGCGCGAGTGGTTTCCCCTGCAGCCCTTTGGCGAACCCCCTTGATCTGATTGGCTATAGCCTGTCTAGATTGAGAGAGTCCATTGGTCAACAGGTAAAACATACACTGTGTGTGACACTGTTCGCTTGCTGCAGGTGAGGGAATTGTGAAGAAGACTGCTGTGTTTTAACAGGTATGTGAGAAACAGAAAGAAAATAATATTTTCTTCCATAAGACGCCAATTTATGAGCTTGTGCATAGTCTAATTCGTTTTTAATCTTCGTGTTTTAATTGCACCCAGTTGCACCCGTCTGGAACTGTAATTGATAGGATCGAAAGAATGTGCACAACATCGGTGCCAGACTGAAATAGCAGCAAGCAATGATGATCGATTTTTCCATGGACCGCTGCCAATGTATCGAAGACATTTTCCCCTTGATCTAGTTGCTGCCGTATGTGTTCTCCTTTCTATAGTCTTGGCAGTGGCAAAGTAAAGTGAAATAGTAATTGATCATATTTGAGGTGAGTATGTTCTGTTAAGATTTTATCAAGCTTGGGCTAGATTCTCTATGAAATCTACATTTTTTAATATTCTGCAAAGTTTCCCTGTCTTGTTCAAGACTTCTGTAAATAATCTGACTGCGGAAAGTCTATCCAGGGAAGGCTTACAGCCACAGGTTGTTTTCAAGACCAATATAGAAGACGAAAGATCAATAAGGCCCATCCAACATGAACTGGCATTTCATGTAAACAATGTAATACTGATAAGTAGCCTATGTTCTTTTTCTTTCTTTTTTTTTCCAACATAGGCCTATGTCGTGTGTTGAATCATCATTGAATGCATAGATCCTCTTGCTGCATTTTTTAAAGTTGGTTTTATTTTTCTTTGAAGTCCTCAATGTTTTGAAATAAAAATCAATGGGGTGACTTATTCATGGTAGACTTTAGGTCAGGGGAGCAAGCCCCCCTGAAACCCCCCTGCTTGAG
This sequence comes from Aplysia californica, assembly GCF_000002075.1. Taxonomy (NCBI): domain Eukaryota; kingdom Metazoa; phylum Mollusca; class Gastropoda; order Aplysiida; family Aplysiidae; genus Aplysia; species Aplysia californica. The sequence continues at coordinate 699,985 of NW_004797432.1, read as the reverse complement.
TGGCTTGACTTTAACGAACGAAACTACAAAATTGCCAACAAAGTAAGCAAACTTTAGGGAGAGGGGGTACCAGTAGGGCCTATAGTATATGTTTGGTTAAAATATATTTTTCAGACAGATTTTTTGGTCTCATTGTTGAGATAACTGTTCAAACATTGACTTATTTTGCTGTACGAGATCAGGTACTGGGATATTTTACTATTATTTTCATTCTTTTGATCAGACTTGTTTTTCTCGTTATGTGTTTGTGGACCGATTGGCCTCCACGAACTTTCATTTTTGTGAGTCACGATGACGAAGCAAAGAAAATGGGCTGTGAAGTTACAATTTCATGCCATGTTTATGTTTTCTGAGAAAAGTTTCTTTGGGATAGTGAACTTCACAAAATTGTTTCACATGAACCTAGTATATATATATACAAAAAAGCTCAAAATTTTTAGCGATATCTCTGTTCTAACTGTTGTCACATCATTTTTTTTGTTTATAAGTGATGATGACTTTTTTTGCCTCACATATTCCAAAAAGGTTACCAAGAGTCAATTTTTCCAGCAGTGTAAAAGTCCTATTTTAATTTGTTGAAATGAAGAGAATCGGGTTGTATGGAATTGAAAAAAAGGTTGTTTTTTATGGAATCAAGTTAGTGAGTTATATTTGGCCCCTCCTGGTGTACTGTAAATTAGGATACATACAATGAAGTGAAGTAGCAAAGTGCATTGCGCACATTCCTCGCAAAAAGTTTAAGATATTCTCCTCTGTTCACAGAACAACTCAAACTAGATAAGATTTAGGGACCTCACAGTCTGTTTTTATGTTATTGTTCCTTGAGATGCTGCTTCAGAACCTCACCTTTAATTCTTATCAGAAATTGACAGTCTTCACTAGGCCAGCATTTAAACAGGGTTTCTTTTTTATCTGCAGAAGTGAAGAGTGATAACGACACAGGATGTAAGGCTAGATATTTTTGCTGCAGTTCCCGGGACCATCACAAAGCTTAGTGTCTCAGGTCATGTGCCCCGTTTTTTTCGTGCCTGTGACTTCAGACCTGTGAGCACTGCCTCCATGTCCGAGCCAGCTGACCATGCCTGCTGGGGACAAGCATGTCAAAACACCTGACCAGTGAGTATTCTGTTACGAACTCACTACTCACAAAAATGTTCAAAATGTGGCAAACTTTTCTCTGCCGGAATCAGTCTTATATCAGCCACAGCTGAAGCCACTAGTCATCTTCACCTTTAATTCTTCAAATTCTTCTATTTTGCTAGAGAAATATTCTCCTCTGCGGAAGTATTGGTCATCATCAGACAAGCTATTATTACTCGCAAAAACTCATGAGCACCAAAGTCTGTGTGAGGAATGTAATGTAGCTGTTTCTGTGTTCATTCGAGATTTTAAAATTCCTGTTCTGTTAAACTTCTTGAACGATCTCTTTGTTTTGGTATGGTGAAATGTGTTTATTCAATGTATTTTAGTTTCAAGAATTCTCTTGAAGAAAATTTGTACGGAAGTAAAAGGAGAGCAAGGTCAGTTAAAACTTTCAGCACTAGGATTGTGATAAAAATGTTAAATTTCATCTTTCGTATATCTCCTAAGATGTCCACCTTATACAACCACTTTTTTCCCGACAATGGGTAGCCGTCTTGGACAATTTTGTTTGTGTTTTGAAAGAAATTTGAAGAAATTTAAACAAGAAAAGTATAAAAAGAAGTGTTGTGCTTTAGTGTCTTTGCATTTATAATGTGCGTTTGAGTTTACTTTCTGGTAGACACTTTGACATATGTGTACATGTGTAAATGTATATGATAAGTGATTATATATTTTCTTGCTGACATCTGAAGCATTATAAATCATATTTGTGCACATGAAGATTAGCTTAACAGGACTTGCAGATATCTGTAAGAGAGCTACCAATGAAGAGGTGGCACTGATAGGAAAGTTACAACTGTCAAGGGATGAAACCCCTGCTACTGTTTACGTCCCCCAGGCTGGGTAGCTGTCAGAACGTTCCTACTCCAAGTACTACTAGTGGCCTCTCAAGACACCGATTGTCTGTTGGAGGGTTTCCTCTATCTCTTCTTATCTGCTGTGGTCCACTTTCTTTTCCTGTCTGAATCATAATTAGTGGATGCTTCTCCCTGTTCTCCTTCTTCTTCTTTTCGGTGTTAGTATTGTCTTAATCTGTGCTCCGGTGAAGTGATAGTGTTGCCATGCGTTGTAGACTACAGCTCAACGATAATTTTGTGCCTGTTATTGTGGGTGGGGAGATACAAAACATCATTATGCCGGATAGCCATTTAGGGTAAGTTTTTTGTGTGCATAACAAGCTTGTGTGGTTTCAGCTCAAGATATTATTCAAGACATAGATCTAATATGAAAAAATTGTGGTGAAATGTTCAATGCAGACTCTCTGGAGACTTGCTTCAGTGGTTGTGTTATGGTTAATCACCATGCTATTATGCTCCACATTCTTTGAAAAATTATTTGTTTACCATTTCATCCTCTTCCTCAAATTGTGCCTTAGGGATCCATCAGTACTTGCTAATATCAATCTTAAAACTAATGTTGTAAATGAGTGCTTAGGAATGAAAAGGCCCTCTGTGAACTGATGTCTTTTTGTGTTCTTGAGTTTTCTTGGCTGTAGCATTACTTTGTCATGGAAAAATCAGTCCAGCTTGTTGTCTTGGTGTGTCTGGGGTTTTGTGAGAGCAACTCATGAGTGTGACCAGCATCTGTGGTGTAGTGATTAGGTGCTTCGCTGTCGCATGGCGGAGACCTGAGTTTGATTCTGGTGTGGGAAAATTTTTTTAAATTGAGTATCTCGGTCTTTCTGCTGGGATGTTGTATCTTTCTGAGCCTGGGTTGGCCCTGACAGACAGAGGTGGAAGCCTGCCTCCTTAGTGATCTAAATTGAGTCGATGGGAGGGTAAAAAGACCTACATTAAAATAAACAATTAAATCATGAGTGTCCCCGATTGGTCTCGAACTCGAGGTAAAGACTACAGTGTGGCATAGAATTTTCATTCCCTGGAATGTATTGTCCTCCTTTCTTTGTGTTCTGCCTAGAAAACAGTGCTTCTCTTTCTTCATTTCATGTTCAATAAAAATATTTCCCTTTTCCCCATTCCTTTATTAATGTTCAGTAGAATAGTTGAACTTGCTCTTATGGCTACCTGTATAAGACAATCACCTATTGAAACAGTCATTTCACATTTCCTCCCCCTTATAATTTTTCAATTAAACGACACTGTTTAAGGCGGCCTCCTGTATAAGATGACCACGTCTTAACTTGACAATACATTGTTGACCCAGTGTCTTTTGCATCCTTCAATCAAATGTGTTTTTTCTTTCTGATAGATAAAAAAATTACATGTTTGTGTCAATTTCATTTATTCATCTTTTTTTTTAGCCTGTAGAGAAGGAAAAAGTCAGAGTGCAATTCTTATTTTATTCCTTTTTTGAGAGAGAGACACAGAGAGAGAGAGAGAGAGAGAGAGAGAGAGAGAGAGAGAGAGTGAGAGAGAGGGAGAGGGAGAGGGAGAGAGA
>NW_004797432.1:693495-695476 GCF_000002075.1 Aplysia californica | reverse complement strand
GGGGGGGGGCAAGAGAAACAAGATAAAAGAGCGATAGGGTTCAGGTTCAGTCAGTTACCTTTGCTTGTCGCACGTATGCCCGTCTTCTTCACAGTCCGTACCATGAAGGGTTATTGCACCAGGGGACACTTCTCGGGTTTCAAGCGCGTCTTAACCACCACACTCGGTGGGGTCCCTTGTGTATGGAACGTCAGGTTAAGTCACAGACAAGTACTAATATATTATATGTTATAATTTGCAGTCAAAGAAAAACAGGCTTGTCCCGGCCAGCTGCGTGGGTAAAGTAATTAATCCCTTTAAAAAAAGGGGAATGGTTCAATGGTGTTAATCGCTGCTGACTTTGAATCGAGCTCTCGCCATGGGCTGTAAGAGAAGGTATAACTAGATCAATGTCCTCTGTTTTTTGCTTACAACCAAGGCGTCTTTCCCAGGCGAAAGTTCGATTTCGAAGCGGATTCCTTATAAGGCACCTTCTCAGGCGAAAGTTCGATTACGAATCGGGTGTTTTGGTGGCTTTCACTAACGTGCCCTACTATGTTAGAATCGTTGTTGTCCATTCTGTTGAAGTCGAACAAACAAGTGGTCATCGGCACGCTGACCACTCATGCAGAAACTGGGTACTTTATAGGTGTGCCCGATTCTGTGGTAAACGCTATGAACTCCACGTGTTTTCACATTACAAGCATTATCCACAGTCTGTCTTTGAAATCCAAATATTGGGTGGTCAGCGGGTGCTGTGGTGTGGTTTGTTCCTTCGTTCCTATCAAACACCTATCGTCCTTATCTCTCCTCATTCTTTTTTGTTGTTGCGTTTGTTAAACCTATACCTTTTCACCAATCTCTAATCTCCGTCATGACCAAAACTGAGTCGATAGTGCCGTAAAACGCCTACTCAAACAAACAAACATACAAACTCGAATCTTCGGCACTTATATAACCTAATTGTGTTGCGCGTGCCGTAAAACTCTTACTAAAGTAGAGAAATCCAAATTCCATGTGAAATTCCATTCGTATCTGCTTTCAGGCTGTGAAAAGTAATGAAAAGCATTGTGCCTCGAAGCTTGGTCAAAACAGTTGTGAATAGTAGTACCTCAGTGACGACCTTTATGCCCTTGTATATAATATTTTATTTGTGGTCGTGCTTCCTTCTCTTTTCATGTTCATTTAGCCTCTTTTGCTGTGGTATTGAGTATAGGTGGCCAGGAAAGGCTCTCCACCTGTCTCTGTTCAGGGGGGTCTTTTCCACCTCCAGCCGCACAGCTACTGTGTCACATTTGCCTGAGATGTGCCTCTAGGTTGTTTCTTGTAGCTTATTATTCTTAATGTTATTGCCAGTTACGAGTTCGTTGTTATTGGGTGTGTTGTTATTTGTTTAGCCCGGATTTATTTTTGAAAAAATGTACATCTGAATTTATTACCTCAGGAAAAAAAAAGAATGCTGCTTGGTTTTAATTCCACTACTTTCCTTTTGTTCAACCAATTCAACCTGATTTTGCGATTTCCGATTGAGCCTTTCGTTGTACCTTTGGAGACCCCCCCCCCCAACAAAAAAAAGCACTTTATCTGTTCTAAGCCCAAAAAGAAAAAAAAAATTCATCAGGGAAGGGAAGTACAGTCTTCTTCGCTTGTGTTGAACTCGCTTGAGTTGACCTTTTTCTCGGATCCCAGCTCCTCCTCTTCTTCTTCTTTACGATAAGTAGGTCTACAGTTCCCAATGGCTAAGTTGAACTTGGGATGAGTTGATCTGGGTTTTTTCCTCACTCCCCCGATGACTTCATCAACTCATCCGTAGCAACTGCTTCATTCTTGTGCCTACATTATCATGTATTTTTTCTTGTTTTTCTTTCAACATTTTAAAATCTAAATTTGAATTTCGACGAAATATTTTTTTGAGTTCGTGAAATCAATATCATAGAATAAGAAAGTGCGATATAAACATTTCCAAAATGTGAATGTGATTTTTTAATATTATTATTATTAC
>NW_004797432.1:691855-693395 GCF_000002075.1 Aplysia californica | reverse complement strand
GGAGGCACCGCTGGACAGCTCTTTCTTAGTCTTACTTCTTTTCTTTCACCTTAGCGGGTGGGTGGAGGACGCAACCGGTAGCTCTCACTTTTTTTCTTTTATCCTTGCGGGTGTTTGGAAGGCGTAGCTGGAGGGTTCTTGTACTTCTCTTCTCTCCCTCTGTTGTTTTTGCCGTTTTCTCTTTTTCCCTTACACTAAATGACCGTTATTGTATCGATGTGCTTTTCTGTACTCAAAATCATTTAGCACCTGTTGTTTCGGTTAATATTGAACTCTTCTCCCTCACACTAAATGACCGCTATTGTATCGATGTGCCTTTCTGCACTCCAATTATGTTGCACCTGTTGTCTTTGTCAACCTTGATGCCCTTCTCCCTGCAATAATGACCGTTTTCGTGTCGATGTTCACCTCTCTGCTCAAAGACAAGCAGGTGATTTATGGACGCTTGGGTGTTGTCTTCTTCAGTCTTGCTGCGAGCGGTTTGGGGGGGGGGAGGGGGGGCACTTGTAGGTCTTACTTCTTTACTTTTCCTCTGTTGTTTCTGTCTAACTGTCTTACTTTTCCCCAGCACCACATGGCCATTATTGTGTAGATGTGCTTCTGTTTACTCAAACAAACAAACAAACAAACAAACAAACAAACAAACAAACAAACAAACAAACAAACAAACAAACATATCAATCTTGCTGTTGTCTGTTAACTGTTCAAGGCAATATTTATGTTGAAAGTGCCGTAAAACTCTAACCAAAACTTAAACTAGAACTGTTCACGGCGAAAAAGACTGCTGATGAACAACCTGTCTCAATTTAACCTACTACTACAACTGTAGACTCGTAGTAGGTGGTTGGCGGGTGCTCTGGTGTGCTTTGCTCCTTCTTTTTTCTGTCAAAGATCTGTCGTCCTTATCTTTTCTCCTTCTTTTTTGTGTTTGTGACTCTCTTGTAACACCTCTAATCTTCGCCACTTATTTGACCTAATTTTGTTACAACTAAAACTATTACTACAACTACTAAAATATTAAACGCCACAGTTACCTGTGTGTTTTCTGAAGTTGCATCCATCTCATCTCTTTTCTTCTAACTTCTTGTTTTTTCTTCGCTACTTTCTTTGGGCCTTCCTTTCCCCCTTTCATTACTCCTCTCTTTTTTTTTCCTTCTCTTTTTACCCATCATCTTCCCCTTCTTTCCATCTCTTTTCTCGCCTTGTTATCTTTCCTGAAAAAAGAAAAGAAACAGTAATCATCTCAAGTACCGACTTGAGTTTATCAAAACATGTCATTTTAACGGGGAACTTTGGGAGACTGTCTAGTCTTGACCCCTGGTATGTCAGGTTCGCTGCTCAGCTGATGGGTCGAGATGCTTTAAAGCTGGATTTAAAAAATAATCTGTCTGTCTGTCTGTCTGTCTGTCTGTCTGTCTGTCTGTCTGTCTGTCTGTCTGTCTGTCTGTCTGTCTGTCTGTCTGTTGATTAGTGTTCTTCCTCGGGTGAGCTCTCTGTGACTATCTTGTCACGTCCCCTCTTTCTTTGCTCGTATGCACAC
>NW_004797432.1:688677-689575 GCF_000002075.1 Aplysia californica | reverse complement strand
TTCTGTCTGTCTGTCTGTCTGTCTGTCTGTCTGTCTGTCTGTCTGTCTGTCTGTCTGTCTGTCTGTCTGTCTGTCCGTCCGTCCGTCCGTCCGTCCTCCCGTCTCCTCTTACATACCCTTCATCAGTATCGTGATTAACCCCGCCCGTCCCTCCAAGGCTATCCAATCACAATTAAATGAAACGTATACACGGGCGGCAATTCATTACAGCTCTCCATCTTTTCCTTATGAGGATAGCTGCTGCTGCTTTGCTCTCTTGCACGGTTTTTCATGTTTAATCCTCTCTTTGCTCTTACAAGTTATATGCGGCTTATGCCTTATTTTGTTGTAGCAGGTTTTGATTGAAAATATGCACACCTTAGCATTTTCGTCACTGAAAAAAGATACGTTTCCACCTACAAGCTCGTTGTACTTCTCACAAATATGTTTATTAAAGAATGAACATTTGATTTATGAGGACACAGTTAATTGTAGTACAGGCAAGCAGATATTGATTTAAAAAATGAAGAGGAAAATCATAATACATCATCTTTTCTCTCTCTCCCTGTCTTTCTGTCTCCCTGTCTCTGTGTCGCTCCATCTCTCTCTCTCTCTCTCTCTCTCTCTCTCTCTCTCTCTCTCTCTCTCTCTCTCTCTCTCTCTCTCTCTCTCTCTCTCTCTCTCTCTCTCTCGTGTGAGTGACATACTCGCGCGTCGATGGAACATTCATAATAATAATATACGTTGCAACTTACTTGTGGGTGTACAGTTTTTGTTTGTATTCGTTCCCTTTACCCACACTGCAGTATGTGCGAAGGCGTGAGCGCACGTGTGAATGTGCTTTCGTGTTTTGACTGAGTGTGTTATGTATGTATGTATGTATGTATGTATGTATGTATGTATGTATGTATGTATGTAT
>NW_004797432.1:680962-685962 GCF_000002075.1 Aplysia californica | reverse complement strand
GTCCACGGTACTCAGAATAGTATCGACTTATTCCGCCCCCCCCCCTTCCGCCCACTTTCTCTTTCTCTCTCTCTCTCTCTCTCTCTCTCTCTCTCTCTCTCTCTCTCTCTCTCTCTCTCTCTTTCTATCTCTTTCTTTATCTCTCTCTCTGTCTCTCCCTCTCTCTCTCTCACTCGCACACACACTCACACACACATACACACACACACACTCACACACACACATATACACACACACACACACTCTCTCTCTCTCACACACATACTCTTTCTCTCTCTCTCTCTCACACGATGTGTCTGTCTGTCTGTCTGTCTGTCTGTCTGTCTGTCTGTCTGTCTGTCTGTCTGTCTGTCTGTCTGTCTGTCTGTTCCCCCCCCCCTCTCTCTTACACACACTCACACACACATACACACACACCAAATACATACACAAACACACACACACACACACACACACACACACACACACACACACACACACACACACACACACTCCCCAAACACAAACACACTCACCTACACACTCACAGCACAGTCGGTCATTGATGAGAGCTAGCACCATCGATCTGCTGTCTCCAGAGTTTCGTGCTCAGCTAGTCGCCTGTGTCTTGTTGGTCCTCTATCTGGCCTCTCCCGAGTCCCCTGATACGTCGGAGTGTGCATGCTTGGGTTGTCAGAGGTGTAGTTGCTGGGTCGTTGACAGGTGCTCTGGTGGGGTTCACTCCTTCTGTCATATCAAACAATCATCTATCCGTGGGTTGTTGGCGGGTGTTCTGGTGGGGTTCACTCCTTCTTTCTTATCAAACAAACAATCTGTCGGTGGGTTGTTTCTGGTAGGGTTCACTCCTTTTTCATATCAAACAACATTTATTGGTTGGTGGTTGGCAGGTGCTCTGGTGTGGTTTGTGCCTTCTTTCCTGTCAAACATATGATATCGTCCTGGTCTCATCTTCTTTTTTTGTGTCTGCTACTCTCTTGTAACACCTCTAATCTTCGGCACCTATATGGCCTTATTGTGTAGCAAGTGCAGTAAAACTCTTTAAAAAACCGAACTAAACATCTATCGTTGTTACCCTTTCTTCTTCTTTTATGTGTATGTTACTGTCTAGTAACACCTTTATGGCATTTATATCTCTTTGTGGTGCAAGTGCCGAGTGGGTTGTCTTCTCCGTAGGTGTTTTACCCCTTCTTTTTTTCAAAGCAGCTCTGTCTGTTGCCTTTTAATTGGTCCCTTGTGGAATAAAGATCGACATCGGACAAGCCCACAGTAAGAGAGTTAACGGACAACCCAACGTTTCATGTCTTGACCTAGCTCTTTGAAAGCCGCATTGGCTGCTGTTCCCAGATGAAATCAGCCACCGTGATAGTGATCTTAATGATATCCCCCACCAGTTCACGCCTCTTCTGTGGAAGGTTGGCGAGCACTCTGGTGTGGTTTGCTCTTTCTTTCTTGTCAAAGATCTATCGTCCTTATTTTCTTCTCTTTTATTTCTTTGTGTGTACACTTTAGTACCACCACCATTTATCTTCGGTATTTATTATGGCCTAATTTTGTGTTTCAAGTGCCGTGAAAGTCTTACTAAAACGAAAACGTTTTTGAAAGGAGATAATCTGGTAGTTGGGACTGCTTAATCTGTGTGATTTGCCACTTCTTCGTTTTCTTTGTTTAAGTAGGGTTTTTTCGGCGCTCGCAACTGCATAAGGTCAAATGAGCGCCAAGGGGTGGATGTCAGCAGAGAAGTCCTTACAGGGAATCAGACTTACTCTACTCACCTCTCTAGCTTCAACAGCACAAAGTCTGCTTCGACTATCAAGGCACCCCGGAAAGAGCGGGTCACAAGAGTGTGATAAACATACAAAAGAATTAGAGGGAAAATGACGATACACGTAGTAAGGATTAGGAAAGAAAAAGGAGCAGTTTCCCGTTGCAGTTCAGGCAGTTATGAGCACGACATCCATGAATCAGCCCTTTACAATGTACAGTTCTACTATGCATAAGAACAGGTTAATGTCCCCCCTTTGGGAATGGCGTAAAGACACTTCAGTCAGTAGCACCGCTCCAGGGGGTAACTTCTTCTTTAAAGGTTTTGACGATGCTGACATCCTTATCCGTTCATGACCGGCGTCTGTGATGTGGTGGACAGGCCCGCCTCTTAAATTATCCAAATAGTGTTTATGGGGGCTTAAATACATTTACATTAAAATATAGTAATGACGTCTGTGGTGTAATGAAGGGAGAAATACTGGTTAAAATGTTAACAGAAAAAAGTTATTGGTTGATACCTCACACATTAGGATAGATTGAGATAAAGTAATTCTATCTATCTATCTATCTTTCTATGTATACATCTCTCTCTCTATCTCTCTCTCTCTTTTTCTCTCTCTCTATCTATCTATCTATCTATCTATCTATCTATTTATCTATCTATCTATCTGTCTGTCTGTCTGTCTGTCTGTCTGTCTGTCTGTCTGTCTGTCTGTCTGTCTATCTATAAGTCAGGGGGGGGGGTGTTCTAAAGGAACTTCTAAAGGAATGCGGCATGATTACAAAGATGAGCGACTTAAGCAAATAGAGCGCGTATTTTTTGGCGTGTGACTGGCGATCACGCAAACCGTTCTACATTACTCGTAAGGGTGAGCACAATGCGCACGAGAGTCGAGGCGTGAGACGTCACATCAGTGGTTGCATTCAAGGACGTAGGGAAAAAAATCAAACAAAAAAACACAACAACAACAACAACAACAGCAAAACAATCCAAAACCCCAACTTATGAGGCATGCGTGAGGAAGCGAAATTGGTGACGGCGTCTCTGATATAGCGATTAAGCGCTTGGCTGTCGCGTGCAGTAGACCCGAGTTCTTTCTTTCTTCTTTCTTTTGGTTAGTGTTTTACGGCGCTCGCAACTGCATAAGGTCATATGAGCGCGCGGGACACACCTAATATTTTCAGTTGGTAGGAAATTTTGAATTTTGCCCGGGTGGCGGCCGAAGCCTACTCTTATCGATTTTAGACCACCAAGGGATCTTTAACGTGCGCAACTTGCAACCGGGCCCTCCGAGATTTTTCGCCCTTATCCGAGAAGGCTAGGTGTAGATCTTTCCTACCAGAAGATCAGGGGTGTGGCAGAAAGACAGCAGTAAGGAGGAGCCAATGAGTAGCAGTAGAAAGGCTGCAGAAAGAGTCAGGAGCCCAGAGGAGGGGGCAAAGTGTGTAAGGGGGTGGGGGCAGAAAGGGGAAACGAAAGCAGACGACAGAATATTGCTAGAGAGCAGGGAAGGGGGTGAAAGAAGGCAATTTTTAGAGAAGAAAATTTTTCGGTCGCTACCCGGATTCGAACCCGGGACCTTTGAATGAGAGGCCAATACCTTAACCTCTAGGCCACGAGAGCCCCCAGACCCGAGTTCGACTCCTTAGTGGGGAGATCATATCTTTATGGAGTATCTGGGTCTTTCTGCTGGGATGATGTATCCTTCCCAGCCTAGATTGGCATTCCATTATGTCATGGTCTGAATTGTGTCATTGGGAACGTGCGGGTGGTCGAAGGGCGCCACTGTTAAGGCCTACTTCTTTTCTTTCCCTTTGTTGTTTCTGTCTATCTGTCTTGATTCTTACTGACTTTTATTGTGTTAGTGTGCTTCTCTTTACGCCGGTGGTTGAAGGGCATTACTGTTGAGGCCTCTTCTTTTCTTTCCCTCTGTTGTTTCTGTGTATCTGTCCGGCTTTTCTCTATAATATATGATCGTTATTGTGTCGATGTGCGTCTCTTTGCTCAAACTCAAACGGTTAGGGATGTAGAACGTTTTATCATTGTTACGTGGGTGGTTGGCGGGCACCCTCGTGCGGTGTATTTCTTCTTTCCTATCAAATATCTATCGTCCTTTTCTTTCCCCCTTCTTCTCTTTGTATATTTCTCTGTAGCAACACATCTAATCTTGTGGATGGGTGGAGGGCGCTACTTCTTTACTTTCTCTCTATTGTTTCTGTCTCTCTGTCTTACTTTTCCCCTAGCACTAAATGATCATTATTGTGTCGATGTGCTTCTCTTTACTCAAACTCAAAACTGAAACTCACATCTAATCTTAGGCTCCTATTTTATTTTGACCTATTTGTGTAAAAAAAAAGAAAAGTGCCGTAAAACTGTTAACGAAAACTAAACAGCCGTTATAAATAATCAGTCACCGAAGGGGTAAAACCGACGTCGACTATTGACACTCAATAGTTCTGGAGCCATGTTGGGGATGCAGCTGGACTCTCCCCCTCCTTCTGTCTCAGTTGTCTTTCTCTCTCTCTCTCTCTCTCTCTCTCTCTCTCTCTCTCTCTCTCTCTCTCTCTCTGTCTCCCGCCCCCTACCCCACTCTTTCACTCTCTCTCCCTTCCTCTGTGCGGCTCTCCCCCTCTCCCTCTCTCTCTCTATGGCAATTTACTTCCATCTACTCTTTCAAAAGGCGCCCTCCCGAAATGCTCATCTTTTTTAATCTCTGCGTCGATTTCTAATATTGTTTGCCCCTTTATATTGGTTTTCGTTCTCAGTGATCTACTTCTTTTTACGGTTTTCCCCCTCCTGCCTAAATTTCATCCCTCTTATCTCATCTCTCTCTCTCTCTCTCTCTCTCTCTCTCTCTCTCTCTCTCTCTCTCTCTCTCTTTCCCCGCTCTCTGACTCCCTCTCTCCCCCTTCCCGCCCTCTCTGTCTTTTTCTTTCCATCTGCCTTTCTTTCTCTCAGTCTTTCATGGTCTCTATCTTGATTGACTCTCTCTCATTCTTTCTTTCTGTGGGTGGTTGGAGGGCGCCACTGGCAGGTCTTACTTCTTCACTTTCCCCTTGTTGATTCTGTCTGTCTGACTTTTCCCAGCACTAAATGACCATAATTGTGTAGATGTGTTTTTCTTTACTCAAACGAACAATATCTTCCTCTCTGTCTGTCTGTCTGTCTGTCTGTCTGTCTGTCTGTCTGTCTGTCTGTCTGTCTGTCTGTCTGTCTGTCTGTCTGTCTGTCTATC
>NW_004797432.1:679393-680691 GCF_000002075.1 Aplysia californica | reverse complement strand
TGGTTGGTTGGTTGGTTGGTTGGTTGGTTGGTTGGTTGGTTGGTTGGTTGGTTGGTTGGTTGGTTGGTTGGTTTATTGATTTGACCATCCTCCGTCATGTTTCTGTTGTCCTTGACGGTTTACCACCTGAGCAATCTGACAGGTGTTCCTCTTGCCGGTCTACTAGTCTACTTCAGTCGCGGTAGACCGTAAAGTGGACCGATACATATTTCCTATTTCCTCTTTGGCTCACACTTGTCTGTGACTCAAACACTGCTGCTTCTAGTATCTACAGAATGTCCTTTTGGAATGTGGAAAATCGAGTTCGTAATAATATAACCATCGGTGGATGGAGGGCGCCAGTGGTATGTGCAACTTCTCATCTTTCCATCGAATGTTTTCCCCCTTTTAAACTAAATTCCATGTTGGAGATTTTGCGTCCCCAGTGACACAATTTAAATCATATACGAGGCGGATTTCTGGCCCTGCCTATCAAGTCAGGGTCAACCCGGACTGAGAGGGATACAACATCCCTATAGTAAGGCTGAGATACTAGATTATAACGATTTTCTCCCCCCCCCCCCTCGGAATTCGAACTCTGATCTCCTGCGTGCGACAGCTAACTGCCTAACCGCTTCACCGTAGAAGCTTATAGTCTATTAGTCGGTGCCAATTGGAGGATCAGTTTGGTTCGGTTCAGCTCGCCTCGGTTCGCTTTCTGGCAGCTTCAGTGTACACTATAAATAGACCAACGGCCCAAACCGATCGCTCGACGCGCGGGCTTGAAAACGATCGCGTTTGTTATCAAAGGTCGTGATCCTTGGTTTTGTCAGTTTTGACTAGGGCTGGGCAATGAGTCGCTTTAACAAAATTCGGATAATATGTAGATCTAAGTGCCCCTCTTCTGCAAATGATACGTCATGAACCACTTTGACAAACGGGTTAGCATAACTTCAACAAATGGATGCACCCACTTCAGCAGATGGGTCAGGAAAGAGAGTTAAAGAGTCTGAATTCGGATAATGTCTTATTGAGTATTACCCAATTATCCGGATATTTATCCGGATTTTGCCCACCTCCAGTTATTTTGACCTTGTCATGGGGGAAAATCCGGAAGCGTAGGAGTGGTGACCCGGTCAGTGCCAGCTCCGGACCTTTGATTTGAAGCCCAGCGGAGTTCTGTCTTGTCTGGACTTTTGGCTCACAGTATGTTGTGTCTGTGCCCGCTCGTCGCACAAGTCTAGTCTGCGTGCGTCTGGTTAGGTGGGTAGTGGTGTTTGTTCGTGTGTGTGTGAGTGTGTGTGTGTGTGTGTGTGTGT
>NW_004797432.1:677136-679097 GCF_000002075.1 Aplysia californica | reverse complement strand
GGGTAAAAGTTCGTAGCCCAAGAGTGCGTACACATTTCCCTGGGATTCCCAATGTATATTATACCCCCACTGTCCCAGCCAGAGACACAAGAATGCCACTTAGCACTGAGTGCACCTGCTAATTTTTGTGCCAGGTCGTGTGGTAGTGGTGTGAACATTCAGAGCGAGCCCAAGATTTTACTTCAACCATAGCGGTGTTACATTACGTATCAAGCTCGTATGACTTTAACTGAAATTACCCCAGACAGACAAACAGACAGACAGACAAACGGACTCTAGCTGAGTCCGAAGTGAATCTCGATACAATATCAGAAAGACAGACAGACAGACAGACAGACAGACAGACAGACAGACAGACAGACAGACACTTTCTCGTTCTGTCTGTCTGTCTGTCTGTCTGTCTGTCTGTCTGTCTGTCTGTCTGTCTTTCTGATATTGTATCGAGATTCACTTCGGACTCAGCTAGAGTCCGTTTGTCTGTCTGTCTGTTTGTCTGTCTGGGGTAATTTCAGTTAAAGTCATACGAGCTTGATACGTAATGTAACACCGCTATGGTTGAAGTAAAATCTTGGGCTCGCTCTGAATGTTCACACCACTACCACACGACCTGGCACAAAAATTAGCAGGTGCACTCAGTGCTAAGTGGCATTCTTGTGTCTCTGGCTGGGACAGTGGGGGTATAATATACATTGGGAATCCCAGGGAAATGTGTACGCACTCTTGGGCTACGAACTTTTACCCGCACTCTTGGGCGACGAACTTTTACCCGCACTCTTGAGCGGCGAACTTTTACCCGAAGGCTACCCTCGAACAACGAACATGTCGCCCTCCTCCGAACGACGAATTTTTTCTTTGGTGTGATTTCGCTCTCGATACGTGGGTGGTTGGCAGGTGCTCTGGTGTGGTCTGCTCCTTCTTTCCTATCAAACATCTATCGTCTTTTTCTCTCCTCCTTTTTGTGTGTTTGTTACTCTCTTGTAACACCTCTAATCTTCGGCATTTATGTGACCTTATTTGTGTTGCAAGTGCCGAAAAAACTCTTACTAAAACTAAACGAACATGTCGCCTCCTCCGAACGACGAATTTTTTTGTTTGGTGTGATTTCGCTCTCGATACCAACGGTATTCAATGTTTGTTTTCGATTCCTGGTGTTGCTGTGTAAAGGACCGTACCTCGGACTTATATATGACCTTATTGTGTTACAAGTGCTGTAAAACTCTTACGAAAACGAAAGTACCCGTAAAGCAGACGATTCAGCACGTACATCAGCGCAATCCTGTAACAAAGCCTATAATGTGGGAGGTTAGCGGGTGTTCTGGTGTGGTTTTCTCTTTCTTTCCAACCAAACATCTATGGTCCTTTAAATCTGTCCACCTTCTTTTTGTATTTGTTTTTCTCTTGTAACACTTCTAACTTCGGCACTCATGTAATGATTATGACCTTATTGTGTTGCAAGTTCCGTAAACGTCTTACTAAAACTGAACTAAAGGCTTACAATATTCAACACTCTTTAGGCGTGGGTGGTTGGCGGGTGCTCTGTTGTGGTTTGTTTCCAAGGACTTTCCTATCAAACATCTATCGTCCTTATCTTCTCCTCCTCCTTTTTTCTGTTTGTTACTCTCTTGTAACAGCTCTAGTCTTCGACACTTATATATGGCCCGATTTTGTTGCAAGTGCCGTAAAACTCTTACTAAAACGAAAAACTCATAATCTGAGCGAATACCTGTTCCACTCACCAGAGTCTCGCCGACGAGGTGTTCGTCTTTCCGAGGCTCGAGGATTTTTGATCAAAAGATTGAGAGCAGTAGGTTCGTCGTTCGAGCGTAGTCCCCGGGAAATGTATTGTTTTGTTTGTTTAGTATAGGGTTTTACGGCGCTCGCAACTGCATAAGGTCATATGAGCGCGCGGGACACACCTAATACTTTTTCGTTGGTAGGAAATTTTGAATTTTGCCCGGGTG
>NW_004797432.1:674397-675548 GCF_000002075.1 Aplysia californica | reverse complement strand
TTTTCGTATATTATTCTCTTTCACTCTACTCGTGTCTTTTTTGTGTGTTTGAATCTGCATGCGTCTATTTTCGTACTTTATTAAAATGACTTATATGTTCGTTTTAAGTCGTTTTTTTTTTTGGTTGGTTGGGTTGGGTTGGGGGGAGGGGGGTGTAAATCTGCTTTCTTTTATCAATTCTAACGACCGGAAAGAAAATTGATTTGTAGGTCTGCGTTTTTCAGCGTGTACGTATGTGTGTACGTATGTGTGTACGTATGTGTGTACGTATGTGTGTACGTATGTGTTTACGTATGTGTGTACGTATTCCTCAAGTGTATTTGTTGGGTTGAGTTGACGTCATCGCTTTTCGCAGAATTGGTGTCATGATTTCTTCTGTTGAAGCACAGCGGGTGGTTGGCGGGTGGATGTAGTTTGGTCTCTCTTTTCTATATAACATTAATCGTCCTTTATCTCTCCTCCTTTTTGCGTACTGTGCTACTTTCTTTTAACACGTGATCGTCTTCGGTATTTATATCACCTTATTGTGTTGCAAATGCCATAAAACTTTTACTATGAAAAAAAAGTAAACAACAAATGTTAAATTACGTCACAGGCCTTGACGTTTTCATCGATATCGTTATTTTTTGTTTGGGACCTGAGAGCATTCTGAAACAACCTCAACTTCCTGGGAAACATACAGTGCAAGCAGCCATTTATAGGCGCTAATTTAAGACACTAACATACTAACAAGATCTTTCGATGTCTATGGCCGGGTACCCATTCTCACCTTGGTGAAGTGAAGAAAATTCATGTAAAGTGCCTTTTCCAAGGACACAACATCGAGCTCACGATTACGAGTCGGATAGCCTAACCACTAGGGTATGATCCAGGGTGTGGGTTCGAACCTAAGCCATCTATACCAAAGTTTAATGTATTGTATATAACAACGCAACACAAAAGACCGGCTTATTCCAAAGTAAAGGGGTGTGTGTTTATGAACTTTTGGGGAGCCATAAAAACGCTTCGAACTACCCCGATCCAGGATGGGGATTCGAACCTAAGTCTGTTGAATCAAAATTTAGTTTAGTGTATTGTTTTATATATAACAAAGCTAACGATAGGCTTGCTCAAAAGCAGGGATGTATAATGTGTATGTGTGTGTGAGGGGG
>NW_004797432.1:672032-673187 GCF_000002075.1 Aplysia californica | reverse complement strand
CAAAAAAAGAAAAGAAAAGAAAAGAAAAGAAAGAAAAGACACCAAAAAAATATCCCCCGCTGAACCTCCCAAGGTCTGGTCAGAAATGTTGTTGTTGTAGCTGATATTGAGGCAGGTTTTATCTCCCCGTGCTGTCGGAATGACGTCGGAATGAAGTCGGGATGACGGGCGCCTGTCTGGCCTTCCTTCCCAAAGTCGTGGTCGTTGTCGCTTGTACCTGAAGAGGATTGGTGCTGATAATAATTATAATTATCATTATCCTCTTATGATTATGTTATTCTACCACCCCCCCCACGTCCTCTCACCCCCACACTCCTGCTCCTCCTCCTCTTCCTCATCCTCCCCACCTTCGCGTCCCGAACTTCATCAAGATGGGCAGCTTTATGAGTCACGAACGCCTCGCTGCCTCTTAGAATTTCAAAGTTCTGTCTGACATTTTTGGCCATTTTTAGTTACTAAGAGTGTGAGATCAGAAACCAAATCATATTCTATCAGCTGTATCAAAATCGTAGGATTATTCGGAGTCGTTTTCAAGATAGTCAAAAAATTGCATTCGAAAAAAACCCTTGACATAATATTGTGAGACTCAAAGTTTTTGACGTCAAATTTCTCAAAACTAGCCATTACGCATTTATAGACCTTCGTAATTCTAGCGGGTAGCGGCATATATTTGCGAGAGATGCGACTTCTTTTCGCTGTTACTAATACTGATAAAGCTGAAATCGGACAAAACACCAAGTTTCCCCCTTTCCATAGCGATATCTCTAAAACGGCTTCTCTCTTATTTTTTATTTTTGCTTATAAACTGGTGCCATTATAATCTATATAAGCCTTTTGTTTTATTTCTACGAAAGCAATCAAATTTTCAGATTTCAAAAATTCATATCTCTGCTGTTTATTGTCCGATTGTAAAAATTTAAAGTGCTCTGTGTTTGTACCAAAGAGCTCGTTACTATTAGATATGATATAATTCATTTTAGGCACATCTGGATTTTTCATGAAACACTCTTTTATCATGAAATACTAATAATAGTATTAAGAACATACACACAAACACAGATAAATATGCTGTGCGTGCCATATACACATAATTATTATTATGTACACCCCCCACACCCACCCCCACCCCCCACACACCCACATGTACACACACAC
>NW_004797432.1:649451-670823 GCF_000002075.1 Aplysia californica | reverse complement strand
GGGCGGGGGGTGGTCAGACCCACTAAAAAAATTCAAAGTAATGTCTTTTACTAAAATTATATGTTTTGGCAAATTGAGCTGTGTTTTTGTATGATTATTTCATCATTTTTTGTATTTTTGTATTTTCAGCTGCCTCCCCTCAAGTATACCGTTGGCAAAAGGTCGCGTTTGACCAGTGAGACAGCTTCCAGCCAGCCCTCCTCCGGGACAACCCAGAATGCTGCACAGGAAGCTGCTCAGCTGGAACATTTTCGGTAACAGCTTGTTTCAGAGACTAGAAACGTTTTTGGTTGGCCACCTTGTTATAGGTGGTGCCCATTGGAGGATCGGTTTGGTGCGGTTCAGTTCAGTTCTGTTTGGTCGGTTACGTACTCAGTACCCATTGGCAAGATCGGTTCAGTTTTTTTCGATTTGGTCGTTATGGCACAGAACGAAACCGAGATGACTTTCAAGAACGTACTTGTCTGTTAAAGGCGGTGCCTAGTTACCCGCGGCCTTAAAAACTTTACTTTTACTTTTATCCGCCGCTTATACCTTTCTGGGTGTCGTAGGAAGAAAGAGACGTCTCGCTGCCAACTGCCGGAGAGCTTGGGTCAGGGGGATGCTATTAGTTGTTACTCTTTCCTTGACTCCGTCTATCCAGGTCTTAAAATGTCATTATAAAGTCTTAAAAAACGCAGTGGGGGAAATGGGAACTGGTTGTTTGTCCGGATGGTTGTTACAAACAGGTGACTGTTAGAAGAGGTTGTGGTTGTAGCTCCAACTTTTGTATTGCATATAAAAATGTGGGTCTGAAAAACTCAAATACCTTTCGAAATGAAAACAGAACTGAATTTTAGATCTAACCATTGTTGTTTTTGTATCAGATATTGTGTAATGTGGTCCTCGAAATGATTCATGAAAGTGTAAAATTGAAAAAGAGAATTTCAGCTGGTAAAATCTGCTGATGGCCATATTTCCACTGACCTATGTTTCTATGTCCATCTATCGGAACAGGGATCGTTACAAAGATGAGCGCCAGTTCAGCAGTCGAGCCCAGCACCAGCTCTTCCTGGATGTGTGTGTGGCACTCACCAAGCACAGGCTATGCTCACAGTACGTGGTGATGATCCGATTACGTTAAGTGGATAAGTGGCAATGACCTAGTTACATTTAATGGATATGTGGCGATGACCCAATTACTCTTAATTGATATATAGTGATGACAACTCAACAACTCTCTCTATCATTATCCTTCTGTCTACCATCTTGTGTCTCTATTTTTTCCTCTTTTGATCTTTTTCTCTCCTGGGTTTTTGTCACTGTCTGTATGTGTCTGCCTATCTGCTTCTCTTCGTGTTTGTTTGTTTATCTCCTTCTCTGTGTCTATTCCTGTCTCTCTATTGTTGATTGGTTGATATTTGAGTGATTTGGGCATTATTTTTCTTTTCATTGTGTTTGACTCTTAACTTTTCATTGTGTTTGACTTTTAAGACTGTTGCTGTTGTGCAAACACATACAAGATGTGGCATTTACTGTGCTGACTTACTAATAAACTTCAGCTCTGATTCAACTAAGCAGGCACACATTCTGACACAAACACTCCCGCAAGCCGAAGGAAATAGGGAATAAATACTGCAGGGGATACTTTTACAAACTCATTTCAAATGAAACATCTCATTTTTGTGTTTAAAAGCTGTGGTTTTATTCAGTTTTCTGCATTTCTCATTAATTTAGTGGTTGTGCTAATGTATGTTGTGGGGCAGCCACTTATCCGATTTTGTTGAATGTCCATCTACAATGACGTCTTTATTTTGCTCATCAGTCTTTTTAGTTTTACATTAGTTTTTGGTAAATATACAGAATTAAAGAAGTTAGCAATATCTCAGCTTCTATTCCAGATAGATGGGTATTTTTTTTTTCATCGAATGCAAGGCAAAGGAACAGGCTGATACCAATAACTCCAAATGTCAGTTAATTGATGAGTGTCTGATTCTATCGAGTTGTGACACATATAGGAAAAAAACACAAGTGGGCAAGTAGGAAGTGGCCATTTGTATGGGTGATTGTCTTGGACAGGTGGCCGTAGGCCTACAGTTTCGACTGCATTTTGTTTCAGAGAGTGGCTGAGCCATGCACCACCAGAACACATCCTGCTGGTCCTCATGTGTCTGCGTATTTTGTTGAGGGACTCCAGCTACCAGAAACATTTCTTTGAGCTGGACGGCATCAAGTCTTTGGTGGAGGTCAGTTTGTATATGGAGAGTACAGGGGAAAAATGACATAAGTCTCAATTTTCAATTTTTGCCTCTGCTTGGTTTGATCTGTTGTTTGCCTTGTTCCATTTTGGCCATCATTACTATTTTTATTATAATGTCACACCCATGAGATAAATGCGGAAGTCATTTTTAGCCTTTTTGAGAAAATGAGAAAAAGCTGTTTCTTTCAAACAGTTGACTCTGTGAAACGCTTGAATTTTGGTACACTCAGTTGATTTTATTTTTGGATTATTCTTTTGTCCAAGTGAATTATATTACCAAGCTTGCTCTGCTCTTCATTTCAGTACCAAAAACTCCAAACCGGCCCAAAAATGACTTTGCCAATTATCTTATGAGCGTGACGAATATAAAAAAACCATTTGTACATAGAAAGAGTGGGAGTAGTCCATATTAAAATGTGAAAAGAAGGCAGTGGTCCTCTAAATTTTGCATGTGACTTCATTCTTAGGTCTCGACGTGTTTTTTAAAATATATCGATTACTTTGGTGAAAGTCACATGTTATGTACATTCTGAAAATCACGTTTTACAGGAGCGATTAAAAAGTACAGTCATCCTTTCCCAGCACTAGATGACTATTATGGGTCAGATCTGCTTCTGCTTACTAAATCTTAAAAAACCCAGAAAAAGATCAGTTTTTCAATAAGAAAATGATCTTGTGTTTTGCTAATTTTGTTGTTTGAAAAACTTGATTTGTGTCATCCCCTGCAGTATTTCCAGAGAGTGACAGATGAGTACCTCTACAGTACCAATGGCCTCATCTCAGTGGACATTCTACAGGAGATGACAAGTACGTTGTCAGTTGTGGTATTTGTGGTTTTATTTGTGCAGTGTATTGAAGAATTTTATTATGAATATAGTAATGAATTATCTATACTTATTCTGTTAGTGTCCTTTGGAGCAAGAGCATGATTTATGCATGCCTAGAGAGTCATTTTCTGAACAGACAAGAGGTTGTTGGGAAAAGATTAGCATCGGTGGTTGGCAGGTGCTCTGGTTTGGTTTGTTTCTTCTTTCCTATCAAACGTCTGTCGTCATTATCTCCCCTCCTTCTTTTTCGTGTTTGTTTATATGAACTTATTGTGTTGCAAGTGCCGTAAAACTCTTACTAAAACTAAACTGAAAAGATTGGAGTAATATTGTAGAACTTATTTTCGAAATCTGCGAGATGTCTTAATGAACTAGTGAAGCAAGTGGCGACTGCTGCAGAAATCTTAAATTACAAAGACTATTTTAGAAGTATTCTTTACTTGTCCCTGTTGCTTCAGTCTGTTTCACTTTCTGCTGGTACGGAATGCTAATATCAGGTCACCAGTAACTGTGATGTTGTTCAAGGCATCTTGGTGGGTGGTTGGTGGGTGCTCTGGTGTTGTTTGCTTCTTCTTTCCTATCAAACATCTATCGTCCTTATCTCCCCCTTCTTCTTTTTTATGTTTGTTACTCTCTTGTAACACCTCTAATCTTCTGGCGCTCATATAACCTTATGCAGTTGTGAGTGCCTATAACCTCTACTATAACTACAACTGAAGTAAGGCATCTTGCCATTGAAAGCAGAGGAGACCCGAGTTCAGTTCCAGCATATTAGTTTTTCTGCAGGTTGTTCCCTCTCAATGCAGGAAGGCCTTGACTGGCAGGGTCGGAGCACGCCCCCTATATGATCTACATTGTGTCAGTGAGGGGGTGTGAAAAAAGAAACAAAGAAAAAAGAATTCCTATATTGAGTCACGACGCTGTGGAATCAGGCACTCGTCAATTTTTGGGCATATGGAGTTATTGGTCTCATCTAAAAGATTGCTAATTTGCCTTGTTTTCGATTTAAAAAACTGTCCATTTATCTTGAATAGAAGTCGAGATATTTGCGATTGAAGGAGGTGGGGGTTGCCTGGTTTCAGAGGTAAAATTAGCGAGAAAATAGCCGCCAAAGTTTGGTGACTTCAAAGCTTAGGAGTCCTTGGAAACAGCAAATTAATTTTTTTTATGCCTTTAAGTAATGTTCTACAATAAAATCCATGCATATAAGTGTTTTTGAATGGACATACAAGGTGTTGAGGCAAAAAAAAAAAGAAAAAAAAGTCCAAACTCGAAAAAATGTCGATTTCTCAGATTTCATTATTTTGACAAGCGCCTGATTTCACCACGATGCCTCTCACATATAGTGCTGCTCTCTAAGTCAATGATTCAGATCCTTTCTATTCATTCAGGCCATCATTCATGGTAATTGTACGAGACCTCTTTTTGTCAGATCTGTTAAAATACCAAAGTGAGGATTTGCAAATTTACCAGTGCTCTTCACATTCTTTTGATTTCCTATTTTCCAGACATTTTCCAGAAGTTGTCAGCCTCTGTTGATCGATGTGATTGGTTGATTAGATACAAAACACATTTGGTGAGTGCACACACGTCTCTGTCTTTGTGTGATGGTATTCTGCTTCATGTTTGACTCTATGTGTGTTGATACTTGATATAACACATTGTCAAGATGAGCTTCTGTGTTATTCGTATACTATATTATCCAGGGAAGAGGGGAAGGGGGGGGGGGGGGGGGGGGGGGAGAAGGTGCAAAAGTAGGTATACAGTTATGGAAAAAGAAAACGCATACCATGCTTATTGCCTACAAACAAAGGAAAAATGCATGTACATGTAATAACATACACTGCCTTCATTCCTTAGATAGATACTCAGACTACTTGCCGTTGGTATTATTCCCTTCCTCAAATAATCTTAATGAATTAACTATCACAATAATGATGTTATACCCCCCTTTGTTATGTAAAAGCAAAATTATCATGAAATGAATCCAACTTGCAGATGCCTGGTTTTTTTCTTTTTAATTTTGCTTCGTGTGAAGCTCCTCAATATATTGGTGTGCCTCATGTCTGTTGATTAGTGTAATATGCACTAATTTTTTATATGTTCACAATCAATGGAGAGGGTTTGCAGGTGAAATCTCGCTTTTATTTTGCTGCCTACTGTATACTAAAACTCACAGTTTTAGCTTTTTGTGGGTCTGTTCTGTTCATCATAGATTGCGTACTCAGGCCTGTCAAGTACTTCAATAAAACAAAGCTCTCCAATTAAAAAACAATTTTTTTTTGCTTGTGGAAGAACTCCAGTCGAATTTGTATAAAATCTGATTTTTTTCCTTGAGTTCCATTTCCTTTTTGTCTTATGCGACGTATTGTTAATGGCGTGAAAGTACACTTTTTTTATCAGCATTTATTTGCGTGTACTTGCAATAAACATTTATTTGCAACAGTCAGTTTGTTACATAAGCTTAATCTACTGGGGTTCTGGAGATTCCGATTTTTTAAAACCAAACTTCTATTTTTGGGGGATATTTTAAGGAAAACTCTTATTCATGGTCATGGAGTGGTTGGCAGGTCTGCGCACTGATCGCCAGCGTAAGAATGTTAATTTGTTTCTTTATCAGTATTATCATTGTCTTTCCTTGTTAGATGATGAACAATGGGTGAAAAAAAGTATCATGAGTGGAGTAAAATCTCAAATTTCTTTAGGAAAATGAATGAAAGAAAATAGATTATCTTTTGAGCATTACTTTCTTGGAGACATACAAATTGTTCTCCGCAATTTACCGATCGGCGCACGCTGCGCGTTTTAACGATCGTATAATTGCGCGGCAATCTTAAGATTGGGCTGTGCATTTAAACGATCGTACAATTGTATCGGTCTTGTGAGCTCTTAAGTTTCATATCTTAATTTTGATTTTAATTTTCATATTTTTACACTTTTGAAAATGTATGTCAATGTTCCTTGACGTGAGTAAAAGAATAAAGATGAAAGTGAAGTGAACTTTGAGTTTGATAACTGGCATTGTATCATTCTTGTGGGCTCTTCAATTTTTTACACTTTTGAAAATGTATGTAAATGTTCCTTGATTTGAGTAAAAGAATAAAGACGGAAGTGAATTTTAAAAAAAATAATTTAAAAAAAAGTATATTAACGCAATCTTCAGATTGCCGCGCAATCATGCGATCGTTAAAATGCGCAGCGCAATCTTAAGATTGCAAGATTGCGCCGATCTGTAAATTGCGTGGAACTCAGTCAAACCTGTCTAAGAGTATCATTATAATGTGAAAAATATGCAAGAGAGGAAATGGGAAGTGGCCGTTTGTACAGGTGGCTGTTTGAGCAGGTTTGACTATAGATGCTTTAAAATTCTAAGCATTACTTTTCTGAGATATACTCTTACAATCGCCTTTGAAGTCAAGACTGTGTTCTTTGTTCGGACTTTTGTATGTCTTATGTGTACCTGTGTTCACTGCCATTGTATTTCAGGTGTGTGTCACGTGTGTGTAGAAGGCAAGCTATGTGTTTGTGTACATAGTCAGCTTTGTTCATGTATTCCTCAAATTGGAGAGTGGATGGTTGGAATGAGGGCACTGCTTCTTTTCTGTCCTTCTGTGGTTTATGTTTGTCTGCAGTAAATTACTGTTATTGTGCTGATGTGCTTCTTTTTTAAAACTCAAAATGACGTATATTCTTGCCTCATATTTGTAATAAGTGGTGCATGTTCTTGCCTTGTGTTTATGATAAGTGATATGTGTTCTTGAATTGTGTGTGTAATAAGTGGGGTGTGTTTTTGCCTAGTATGTGTAATAAGTGCCATGTGTTCTTGTCTTGTATTTGTAATAAGTGGTGTGTGATTTTGCCTTGTATGTGTAATAAGTGGCCTGTGTTCTTGCCTTGTGTGTATAATAAGTGGGGTGTGTTTTTGCCTAATCTGTGTAATAAGGACCATGTGTTCTTGTCTTGTATCGGTAAAAAATGGTGTATGGTCTTGCCTTTGATGTATTTAATTAGGGCCTTGTTGTGTTTGCCTTTCATCTATTTAATAAACCCCATGTGTACTTGCCTTGTGCGTGTAATAAATTGCATGTGTTTTTGCCTTATGTATATCATAAATGGTGAAAGTTCTTGCCTTGTGTTTGTTACATGTGGTGTACTTTCTTGCCTTTGTGTGTGAAATAAGCAATGTATGTTTTTGCCTTATTTGTGTAATAAGTGGTGTATATTTCTGTGTCAGCTTGTGTGTAATAAATGGTGTATGTTCTTGCTTGTGTGTCCACAGCCTCTCGTACGACTGCTGACGGCCACTGACGTATTTGTCCTCCATTGCTCCCTGTATGCACTTATTGGCTTGGCTCAAAGGTGGGGCATTCATGTCTACCTGTCATGTGGCTTGCTATTGGACTTTTTTGGGTGTGGTCTGCTCTTTCTACCTCTTATCACTGTTGCTATTGTCCTCATCAACTCTTGGTGAAATGTGGTGGTTTCTGTGCTCTGCATCAAGTCTCAGGCCTTTTAGCATTGCGTGAGAAATCCGTGCTGTTCACATTGATGGGAGTTATTGAATAATTGATGGTTGAGGGTGTTTCTGGTTTTTCTGGCTTGTTTTTGTCTGTCTGGGTTTCTGTGTCTGCTTTCTTGCTTTGTCTGGGTTTCATTGTCAGCCATCTTGCTTTGAAACCAGGTCACTTTTATTATTCGGAGCTATGCACATATTAGATAAGCACTACAGTGTGTTCTATTTCATCTGCTTTTTTTTTTCTGTCTTACCTTTATTGGTTCTCTTGCTAGGTTTGGCTTCTGTCTCTCTCTCATTGGGTGACTGGCAGCCTCTCTGGTGTGGTTTGCTTCTTCTTTCCTGTCAAACATCTATATCGTCCTTATCTTTTCTCCTTTTTTGTGTTTGTTACTCTCTTGTAATTTCTCTAATCTTTAGCTCTAATATGGCCTTATTGTGTTACAAGTTCTGTAACACTCTTACTAAAACTAAAAATGTCTCTCTCTTTCTCAATACAACATTCTGAACATTCAGTTATACTCTTTTTATCTCAAACTGAATTTGGCTCCTCATGGAAACTTTTGCTCATATGCTCATATTTGTCTCTGGGCACACAAACCGAATTCTGTATGACTTCTTGGCAAAATCTATTTTTTTTTCACAGCCCAGGGCCTCGTTCTTGTATTGCTGAGCTGAATGCTGTTGAAATGTTACTGAGGATCATACAAGAGTACGACACAATCTCTAAAAAGTAAGAAATGTCACAGATATCTGATTTTTGATTGTCACTCTTCTTCTTGTAAGGTAGTAAAACATGCAAGACATACAAGGATACATAATTGAATATGAATGCGATACTTTCTTAACATGCTTAGCTGACTTTCTACCATGAGTTTCTCATATGAGAGGCAGGTCTTATTATATATCTCTGATGGTCCAAGCACTTTGTCTTAAGTAAAAGGAAACAATTTAGATGACTTGCGCGCACTCAAACAAAAATTTGGTAGCAAATCAACTACTGCCTCTTGAGAATGATTTATTATTGGGCGAGGGAGTTTGTTCTTGTATGCTTTGTTTGTCTTACTGGCTTGTGCTGGTAGCAGTGACATCTCACCACTGAGTGAGACTAACTGTCTATGAAAACTGACAAAATGTTCAAGCTGCAGAAATTTCTTGTTGTTTACACTTTATTGGGGCGAATGATGGTGGTATTTGTGTGTGAAACTCTTTTTTGTCTCTAAGCAGCAGTGTGATTGAAAATGTGTGGCATTGTGGACTGAATTTCTGTATGACGGTAAACAAGAAGATTCTTTCTTTATCTTTGCTTGGATTTTATATATAAAGTTAACTTATGTTGTTGGAGTGTGCAACTGGTAGTTCTTGTTTCTTTTCTATCCCGTTGCTGTTTTTGTCTGTCTGTGTTGTTTTTTCCGTTCACTGAATTACCGTTATTGTGTCCTTGTGCTTCTCTTTCACTTCTCATCACTCCTGTCTTCCAATCAATAAGCTGCAAATAAAGGCTCTTCACCTGTCTCTGTTCTGAGCAATCTCCTTAACCTCCAGCCGTTTCTTTTCTTTACTCAAACTAAAATTCAACATTTTATTGATTTAGTGTGTAACTATAGTCTGTATGTAGTGCACACATATACAGAGTAGTGACTCCTTCTGACTCTTGGCATGTCAATGTCTCTGCAGACTAGCAGCCAACTTGTTGCGGTGTTTATGTGACAATCAGCAAACCAGAGAGAAGGTCAAGATGGAAGATGGGATTCCACTACTTATCAGGTAAAATGCTCTGGATATTTTACTGAAATGTGTGTGGTTACAAGTGGATTATCTGGTGTGGTTTGTTCCTTCTTGCCTATCAAATATCTATGGTCCTTATTAAATCTCTCCTCCTTCTTTTGTTTGTGTGCTACTCTCTGGTAACACCTCTAATCTTCGGCATTTATAATATAACTTAATCGTATTGCAAGTGCCATAAAACTCTTTAAAACTAACCTCTTCTGGAATTACATGTTCATGCTAGATGTTTGTTATTTTCAGTGTCCTTTTCAATGCGGGTTAGTTATTTAAAAGGTAGCACCTATGTTTTTAATATCCTTCTGTAATAGGGCTGACAGCTTTTAGTGACTTCAACATGAGCAATAGATTACTGACAGACAGAGCGGGATATTTGTCAGGGTCAGGTTATGCCTCTAGTGTTATTTTTGCCTACGTCAAAGTGTAACTTGCAACATTTTCTTTGATGTTTGAAAGTCATTTTGAGACTCAGAACAAGACTGAAAGTAAACTGATCTGTACAAGTTTTAGTAACTGAGACCGACTGTGTTGTTAATAGTGACTTTTGCCTTGTCTTTGTAAAGTTGATTATTTTCACTCACGAAGAGAATTTTAAAAGAAATATCTGGAAGATATGCTTAAAGCTTGGAGCATGTATCTCTTTTGGGAATTTACAACTCGTCTTGTGCTTTTTAGTGGGTAGTTGATAGATGTTATGATATGGTTTGCTCCTTTTTTCTGATTAGACATCTACCTTCTATATTTCTGCTCCTTCTTTTGTTTGTATGTTTCTCTCTAATTTTCAGTGCTTATATGACCTGAAAGTGTTACAAGTGCAATAAAACTTTTACTTAAACTAAAAGAAAAACCTTGTGTATTTTTGCCCCCCACAGTCAGCTGGCCAGCAGTGACAATGTGAGTCTGTTGTGGCATGTGGTCTGGTGTCTGGTGCTGCTCTGTGATGACGCCGAGTGCCGGGTGGACATCTCACAGTTTGGAGGAATTCCCCTCATCCTTTCACTACTGCAGTGAGTCCTTCATATCTTACTGAACAAATGTGGGTGGTTGGAGGGTGCTCTGGAATGTGTGGTTTGCTCCTTCTTTCCTGTTGAACGTCTATCGTCCTGGTCTCTCTTCCTTCTTTTTTGTGTCTGTTACTCTCTTGTAATACCCCTATAATCTTCAGCACCTGAATGACTTTATTATGTTGCAAGTGCCGTAAAACTCTTACTGAAATTAAAAAACACTTTGGGTCTTACATGTGTGAGGTGTGCTGACAGAATGATTAACTTGTTGCAATATGTGAGTGGAGATATCTGCTGAAAATTGACACAGGGGTCATATTTGTAGAATTTCAATTACCAGTGCAATTTTCTTCAAGTTTAGCATGTCTCTAAATATTTCATATGATCAAAGTGTATAAACTTTCTGCTGGGGTTGTGATGGTTGGAAAATAAAGTACAATATAGAGCATGCTGTAGAGCCTGTATAGGAGTGGTATAAATGATATTATAATTATTATTTAATTTCAGTGAACGCAAGTTTGTGAGTGAGCGCACCGATGCCAGTAATACAGCTGTGGCGAGTGCTGGAGTTCATCGAAAACCCATGCAGGCAGAGGAGCTGGTGAGTGGTGATGGGGATCATACTGTATAGTATAAATCAGAGATGCCAATTTTCTGGATAAATCCTGAAAGCCAGATTTCTAAAATTGTCTGGATTTTGCCTGACTGCTTGATATAAGATGTGTATAAAAATGTGGTATTTAAGTTTTATGTCCCTGCGCATGTGTTTCCACGGACCCTGAACAGTTGAGGATTTTCTTTTTCCTTAGCCAATTATCATCTCTGACAAATGTCTAGTGTTTGTATCCTCTTAGTTTCAGCAGTTCTGATGGGATAAATGACCCACTAGTGTCTTTCTAAAACTATATACTCATTGGAAATTGCCTTAATAGTTTTGGTTGTGGAGGCACATGTGATATGAGCAACTTTAGGACAAGCTTTAAATGTCTGTGACTGTGATGTTTTTAAACTATCTATATTTTATCAATCAAGGCTAGGAAGCCTGTTGGGGCTAGCTTTTATAGTTTAGTGGTTAGGCTACCAGTCTGTTAATTGTGAGGTTGCGGGTTTGGGAATTTGAGCCTCAGGCATGACATTGTGTCCTTGGAAAAGGCACTTTACAAAAATTTTCCTCACTTGACCCAGATGTGAATGAGTACCCGGCCATAAACAGCGAAAGATCTTTTCAGTTTGTTAGTGTTTTAGCGCCTGTAAAATGGCAGCTTGCACTGAATGCTTCCCAGGAAATTGAAATTGTTTCAGAATGCTATCAGGTCTGCTGGAATAATAATATATGGACGTGATGGGTCTAAGTGTTGACATTTTATGTATTTTTTCTGTTGCTCTGTAGGCCTCCGTGAGCAAAGAGACAGGGGTTAAGGTCTGGTTGTGCTGTTGTTGTTACACTTACCATCTTTCTCACCCTCACACTCTGACATCCCCAAAAGTATGCACACATGTGTCACGACATGAATTTCTACTCAATAATGACTTTGAAAACCAAACTCTTGTTTAGATAAGGGTGATGGGGAGGAATTTTCATCACTGTAATGGAACAGTCCAGTTTGTGTCATAAATACCTTGCCATTGGACATATGCTCTCTCCAGACTTAATGATGAATTTGTAGATTAATTTGCAAACATATTGAAAGGTGGCAATAATGAGATACTCATCGCTGCCCTGTAAAGTTTTTTTTTCAAGCACAAAGCAATGGTATGGGCTAAAAAAAATTACTCTTTCTTCAAATCTGATATGATAAGGAATTTTTCCATCATGTTCAAACATATACATTTATATTTCATGATAATCCTGCTTGTGGGCAGTTTGAAAGTGAAATGTATCTTTTTTCTTTTTTGTTTTCCTCTTTTCTTAAGTCACTACTCTGTCTCTCTTTTTAAAGACAGTCAGCAGTTCTCTGATGGTGGATGTTTTGACAGGAGCCCTACTGTGATTTGCTCCTTCTTTCCTATCAAAATCTGTTGTCCTTATTTCTTCTCCTTCTTTTTGTGTTTGTTACTCTCTTGTAACATCTCTAATCTTTGGCACATGTATGATCTAATTGTTTTGCAAGTACCGTAAAACTCTTACTAGAATAGTACTCTGGTGTACTTCTTTTCAACTTGAAATTATGAAAGCACAACTTTCCCCACAGGTGTGTCACTACACACACTAACAAGCCACACACACACACACACACACACACACAGGACTCTGTTTGATTACGAACTTTGCTGTGTAATGTTGTGTGTTCTGTACCCCTAATGAGTAGAAGCTGGCTGCGTGCTGTATAAGGTAACGAACTTGACTTCCTTTGTGAAAGTTTTGGGTTTGTTTCTGAGTGGAATCTGTTTTTATTTTTTCTCTTCTTTTCTCGAATATTTTCTCTCACTCTCTGTTCTGATGGGTGATCAAGTGATGTACATTCAAAAGACCTACATTGTGTCTCTTACAGTGGTAAACTTCAACAACAAATGTACTGAGTTGTGTCTCTCTCTCTCATATATACAAACACACAAACTCTCATTCACACATGCACATGCACATTTAAGCACACACACACAGGCGCGCATGCGCGCACACACACACACACACACACACACACACACACGTCCACACCCAGACTTACACTCACACTAATACACACGGAGACAGACATATACGCTAGATATACGCTCAAGTGCACACACTTTGAGACAAATGCATTCACACTTCTACATACTACACAAGCGCACACTATCTCCCTCAGAGTCACATTGAAATGTATTAATTGGCACTGAACTCTTAGTTTCCCTGTCATCATCTCTCCACTTTTTTTAATATTTTAAATTTGATGTTTTTGTTACCATGACTGCCACGACTTGACACACAATTTGATTTTTTCTGTTTTCTTTACACTCCGACTAACTCTTTTTAGTGTAATCTCTTAGAGATTTAGCAGCTACTCAGTTCAAAACCAGCTGTTGCTAATCGATATTCAGCGTGTATTCAAAGTTTGCAAAGAAAATATAAAAAGAATTTTACATTTAGCTATAAGTTCATTTTTGTCTTGAGACCACAGCATTAAAGAAAAGGAATTACTTTTTCATTCTGGCGTCCTTTTAAGTTTAAGATGGGGGCTCTTGTGGTCAAGAGGTTACGTCGTTCGCCCCTCATTTGAAACCTGACAGCGACGGAAAATTTTCTTCTCTAAATTTTCTACTTTCGCCTCCTTTCCCGCTCTCAAACCATGTTCTGTGGTCTGCTTTCGTCTCTACTTTCTGCCCCCTCTCCCCGTCCCCTTTGTCCCGTTTGTCCCCTCCTGACTCTTTCTGCAGCCTTTCTACTGCTACTCCTTGGCTCCTTCTTACAATACTGCTGTCTTTCAGCCACCCCCCTGATCTTACGGTAGGTAAGATCCAACACTTACCCTTCTCGGATAAGGGCAAAAAATCTCGAGGGTCCTGCGTGCAAGTTGCGCTCGTTAAAGATCCATTGGTTGTCCTAAAATCGATAAGAGTAGGCTTCGGCCACCAACAGGGCAAAGTAAAACAATTCCTACAAAACTGAAAATGTTTAAAATGTACGTGCGCTCATATGACCTTATGCAGTTGTGAATGCCGTAAAGCACTTACCAAAACAAACAATAAGTTTAAGAAACTGCTTCTTTTATAGTGCCTGTCTCGGTTAGTCTGTACTCTAATTGTTGACTTTGTTTTTCTTTATTCTTTTCCGCAGGAAGAATTCATTGATGAGCAATTCAACTTGAGAAAAGGTATGTTGAACATTGTTAGTTTTGAGTTTTGTTTATGTGTACACATTTTTGTTTGTATGAGTAAAAGTTTGTAGTTCAGTTTTTTGATAATGTTACTGCCTCACTGAAGAAATGGTTTGTGCTCTTAATAGTACAACCATTTTAATAGTGGAGAGTATTTGGATGTGGCTAGTAGGTTCTACTTTTTTGTGTGCCTCACCATTTCTACCTGGCATCTTGTTTTCTCTCAACTTTTAAGGTTATTACTGTGTCTGTCAACACTCTCGTAAATGTATATTGTCGACCAGCTGTTCAGATGTTGTCAAAAAATATTTGTGAGGTGTGCTGACAAAATGAGTTACTTCTCGCAATCCAAGAATGGAGATGTCGGCCGAAAATCGACACTGGGGTAATATTAATAGTTTTTCAACTGACGCCATTTTCTTCAAGTCTACCGTGTCTTTTAGTATTTATACTTACAAACTGTAAAAACTTCACCTATCAAGTTGATGGATCAATTGCCATCAGGCTGAAATCCGAATTTGTCAGCACACCTCACATTTCTTTATTGCAGTTTCTTAATCTGTGGTATCATTTACTTGTGCTCAAGAAATATTTTGTCGAAATTTAAATTCTAAATATTGAAATAAAAAAGCGAGAACAAAAATGCATTATGTAGGTACTGTTGATAAAAAAAATGAACCAGTTTTTTACTTCCTCCTTAGAAATTTTGCTTTCTAGACTTATTACATTTGAACAACTTTCCAATGATATGCTAACAGAGAAAATGGGTGGTTGGTGGGTGCTCTGGTTTTGTTTGCTCCTTCTTTCCTATTACCCTTATCTTGTCCATATCTCATCCTATTGTCCTTATCATATAATACCTCTAATCTTTGGCAGTTGGTGGTTGGCGAATGCTCTGGTGTGGTTTGTTCCTTCATTCCTATCAAACATCTATCATCTTTATCCCTCCTCCTTCTTTTTTGTGTATATTACTCTTTTGTAACACATCTATTCTTCGGCACTCATATGATCTTACCTTGTTTCAAGTGCCGTAAAACTCTTACGAAAACTATAGCTAATCTTCAGCACCTATATGACCTCATTATTTTGTAAAAGTAAGTGGGATAAAACAAGATTCCGATTTTTTTATGACTGGCGTATCCGAGGCTGCTTAAAAATTGGAATATGTTCTGTGTTGTCCCACACAGCATGCTGTGCGGCCCTGACGGAGCTAGTCTTGACGGACAGCAGCGCACAGCAGATAGTGCAGGCTAACGGCCTCTACGCTCTGGGCCTCCTCATTCTGCCTCAAGAAGTGCTCTCGGAGAAGGAGAGAAAGCGAGCCACCAAGTTACAGGTGAGCGAACACACCTGGCTTATGGACTGACCACAATGTTTGCTTTTGTCTTGAAACTGTGTGCTTTGTACAGTCAAGCATGCGCCATAGCAAACACACACATAGTGAAACATGCGCATAGGGAACACTCATCTAGTGAAGATATTCATAGCAAAACATGCTCATAGTGAACAGATTTTCAAGTCCCAAATTTTTTCTTTCTCTTAATATGTATTCTTTCTATTTAAAACACATACACAGCGAAATTCATGCATAACGAAAAGATTTCCATGTCTCGCTGATTTCCCAATGTGCGTGCTAGACTGTATTTGGATTGGGTATCTTTTCTATAAGAATGGTTGTTAGAGGAAACAATTTTCTGGTCCTGCTTCTTTGCTATCTTTCTGTCATTTCAGTTTATTAATACCCAGCTCAATGTGATCAGTATCTTGTGCTTCTCTTTAATTCAAACAAAGAAAACCTTTTCCTTGATAAAGGAACTGTGATTCAGACCCCATTGAGAAAGAGATTTGAAAGTTTATTTTACTGTTGACTTCTGCATAGAGAAATCAAAACCCACATATTTAAAAGATACATTTTATGTCAGGGCATAATGGTTTTGGTACAATTGTTTTCTGAACAAAAAAATTCTTGAGAATTATTTAAATGTTTATTCTATTTTTTTCAGTTGGTATTGTAGATTGGACTCAGTGACATACTTTTCTTTGGAAGCAGAACTTATTATCATTTATAAGATAACAAGAAGATGTAGTTACAAAAATTCATTTTTTTTTCCCAGCAAAATGCCTTCCGAGCTTTGCGCTTCCTGTTCAGTATGGAACGAAATCGGCGTCTTTTCAAGCAGTGGTTTCCGGCTGACCTGTTTGAGATGTTCATTGATGTAGGCCACTACAACCGAGACTTGAATGCCTACAAACCTCTGGCTGACAAAATCAACTGTCTGCAGGTGAGGGGTCAGAGTGTATGTCAGCTACTGTCTGTGTGTTTAAATTGGGATGGGACAACATTTGCTATTTTGCTTTCATTCTCTTACTCTTTTTTTTCTGTTCTTCGGTCTCTTTTTCTTGCTTCCTCTTCCTTCCATCCTTATCTCTCCTCCTTTTGTTTGTATGTTACTCTCTTTTCACATCTCTGATCTTCAGCTCTTGTGTGACCTATTTGTGTTGCAAGTGCTATAAAACCCTTACTAAAACTAAAATCAAAGAAATTTACAGACTAGTGGGCTCCCAATGTCAGTGGAGATGAGTTTTGGTGAGAACTTGGTCAAAAGCTTAACCCGTTCTACCACCCTTGAGCAGTGGCCCTATAGTGGGAAATAACTTGTTATGAACTGCTTGTTTATTTAAAGTAGCAATGTAGAAACCCGTAT
Source organism: Aplysia californica (assembly GCF_000002075.1). NCBI lineage: Eukaryota > Metazoa > Mollusca > Gastropoda > Aplysiida > Aplysiidae > Aplysia > Aplysia californica. Next base: position 653,956 of record NW_004797432.1, on the reverse strand, counting down.
TGATCACAGTAATGGTGTAACCATGTATTGGAAATCGCCATAAATGGACTGGAAGGATTACATTTTGTTGTTTCCATGCTATAATTACAATGGGGATTTGTAGGCCTACGATGAGCATGTTCATTATCAAGCTGGAAAAAAGATTGTATGAAAAACAAAGAAATACTTTGTCATGTTCTTTGAAGAGTATATTTTGAGGTGTTTTTTTTAGCTCTAATCAGAATGTTCCTTTTTTTTACACATTCATCAATTTCCTTACTTACAGAAGGAAGAAGTAAACAAGATCTACGAGAGCATCTGTAACACCAACCAGAATAAAGCTGCGACTAGACACATCAGAGAGTTTGCCGTCTTTGAGCTCCTGGGCACTGGGGCTTTTGGCGCTGTCTACAAAGTGCAAAAGAAAACAGGACGACAGTCCTTTCTTGCTCTGAAAGAGGTACATGTCCTTGCTTTTGTTGTCTGAGAGTAAGAACTTTGTGAATTATATTGCAGTTACAAATATATTCATAGAATATTTGGTTATAAAAAAAGATTCTTTATCTTATAAATTCAAATACTGTTGCTGTCTTTGATGATTACTTTTGCTTTATCTGAATTTATTTTTTACTGCAGATTATAATAATGCTTTACTTCAAGTTTTTTGCTAAACTTGATGTCTTAGAAATTAATGACTACCCTTTACATGTGACGATTTTGTCTGTTTATAATCCACAGGTTAATCTACAGAATGCTGCTTTTGGCAAGAATGATAAAGAAAAGGCAAAGAGTGTCGGGGAGATTACATATGAGCTGAGGATCATGAAGGAAGAGATGAGACATCCTAACGTTGTCCGTTACTACAAGACGTTCGAGATAGGTGAGTGGAAAAGATATTTGATGGAGGTAAAAAGATTGGGTTTTGCAAAAGTTGGCTCCCCTAGAACAGATTTTGTGCTCCGGTGTGGTTTGCTCCTTCTTTCCTATCGGATATCTATCGTCCTTATCACTCCTCCATCGCTTTAGTTACACCTTTAACCCTATCCGTACGCACTGGGGCCATTTTGTACCCCCGGGATTGTATTCTTCACATTTTAGAATACTTCTAGTACGAAGATCTCTTTGAAACTTTCAGTATTTCTCAAAAAATTGTTTTGACAGACTGTTATGCAAAGCGTACTGATCAGATTAATGAGTAAATTTCCTCTTTGAAAGTGGTGGCACAGAGTTCCCCACATCTTATGGATCCGATAGTAAAACACAACGTACGGATAGGGTTAATCTTCTGAACTTATATGACCTAATTGTGTTGCATTTTGTAAAACTTCCACTAAAACCAAACGTATAAATTTTTCACGCTTTGTCATTTTTTGCTTTGTCCGTGAGAACAGAAGACAAATTGTACATTGTGATGGAGCTGATTGAGGGAGCCGCCCTGGAGGAACACTGCAAGTCTCTCAAGGAGAAGAAAGATAGGTTTGAGGAGGCACGCATCTGGAGCATTCTGCTACAGGTACGTAGTACGTCTTCTAGTTTCTGGGTGTCGCTCTCTGTATGCTGTACCTGCATTCATTACCTCTCTTTTTTCTTTTCTTTGTATGCTTTTCTCTTACAAGTGGATGGTTGGTGTGTGCTGTGGTGTGGTTTGCTCCTTCTTTCCTATCAAACATCTATTGTCATTATCTCCCCCCTTCTTTTTTGTGTTTGTTACTCTCTTGCGACACCTCTAATCTTCGGCACTTATATGACCTTATTGTGTTGCAAGTGCCGTAAAACTCTGACTAAAATGAAACTCTCTAACAAGTGAGTGGTTGGTGTGTGCTGTGGTGTGGTTTGCTCCTTCTTTCCTGTCAAACATCTATTGTCCTTATCTCTCTTCCTTCTTTTCTTTGTGTGTTCCTCTCTGGCATTTGTTCTAATATTCTGCACTTATACGACCTATTTGTGTTGCAAGTGCTGTAAAATGTTTACTTAAAAGATCTTTTCAGTGATGATAATGTAATAGAATTTCATTGACCCTTGAAAAATATATTGGGAGTGGAGGGTTGTCTTTTTGCTTGAGCTTGGAGCATTGGTGAACTTGAATTGAAAAATATTCTAAAATGCATTCTGCCAGTGGGTGTGGTTTCTGACATGATGGGGGAAAAAAAAATTATATAGTGGTATTTAGAGTTGAAGCTGATACAAAATCTGTGATATCTCCAGCTGATGTTGGCTCTCCGTTACCTGCACAAAGAAAAGGGCATTGTCCACCGAGATCTGACTGCCAACAACATCATGCTGGGGGAAAATGACAAGGTTACCATCAGTAAGTTTTTAATGATAATGATGATGATGATGATGATGATGATGATGATGATGATGATGATGATGATGATGATGATGATGATAATAAAAATAGTAATAATGATAATGATAATAATAGTAATAATAAAGATAATATTATTGATAATAATTGAATTTATTTAGTGCACGTCCATGCTCTATGTGATTTACAACTATCATAATATAATAATAATAGTAATAATAATAATAATAATAACAGAAATAATAGTAATAACGATAATAGTGATAGTGCATGGCATTTATATAGCGTATTTCCATAATTTCTATGCTCAGTGTGCTTTACAAGACATGTCATAGTAGCCTACAAAGACATTAAAATACATGCAGCTTTCATGTACATCATGCAGACATAAAATGACACAACTTTGTGTATAAGTTTTCGCATGCTTACGCTGTGTGAACGTATGTGTGAGTGTGTATGGGGATGGGTTGAGTTGAGGAAGGAGGGGAGGGGGGGTGGGGGTGGAGAGGTTGCAGAAACATGATCATTATCAAAATGTGGACATAATCTCATTCTTCGTCCTTGTTTGGGAGGGGGTGGGGATGGAAGGAAGGTCCGCAGTAGCACAGTCATTGTCAAAACTGGGCATATTCTGATGCTTTTGTCTTTAATGGAAGGGAGTAGGGTTTTTTAGATGTCGTTTAGGGGAAGGGATGTGAGTCCATGACTCTGATATGGAATGTGTGATTATGTCAGTTGTGACACATTTTTGCTTTTGGCTTACTTGGGAGTTATGTGAAATATGCCACGCTTTCCGCTAAATCTATGTGTGAGGTTTGCTGACAGAATGAGATACTTCTCGCAGTCTGCACAGGCATCAAATTTGTTGATTTTCAAAGCATGTAATTTTTTCTCTTCAAATAAATGTGTTATTTCATACTTATAAATTGTACGAACTCGATCTTTAGATTTGACATAGCTAGCTATTTTCATGGGGCCAAAATATGAAGAGTTCCTAATTTTGTCAGTACGCCTCACATTTTGCTTTTTACTTACTTGCGAGTTGTGTGAAATACACCATGCTTTCCAGTAAGTTATTTTTTATTCTCTGTCCCCAGCTGATTTTGGCCTGGCCAAGCAGAAGCGCAGCGACTGCAGCAAGATGATGTCTGTGGTGGGCACCATGCTCTACTGCTGGTATGTTGCTCTCATGTTCACTGATATGTTCCGTCGGTGGTTGGCCGGTACTCTGATGTGGTTTGCTCCTTCTTTCCTATCAAACATCTTTCATCCTTATCTCTCCTCTTTCTTTTTTGATATTGTTACTCTCAAGTATCACCTCTAGGTCAGTCGGGGAATGGCAAGTTGTACGAGCTATCCATGATTTCAAGTTTTCTGTGTTTGTGTTTTCTGTGCCCGACTGTAGTGATATGAGTGTTGAATTTCCTCTCTGTTGTGTTTCAGCCTCCTTTTTTCCTATCAGACATCTATTGTTCTTATTCTTTTCCTTCTTTTGTTTGTATGTTACACTCTAATAACACATCTGATCTGAATCTTTGGCACCTATGTGACCTGATTGTGTTGTGCTTCAGCCTCCTTTTTTCCTTTCAGACATCTTTTGTTCTTATCTCTCCTCCTTCTTTTGCTTAGCACATCTGATCTGAATCTTTGGCATTTATGTTTCTTGTCAGCTGATGTCATGATTAATTGAGTAATGGACAGGATGTGTAGGTTTATCGTTCTTGTCTTGTGCACACCAGGATCAGGTTTTTATGCTTGAGCGGTATACCTTGTATTATGTTGTATTATGTACATGATGGTCTTGATGATTCTTGCCTGCCAGTAGCACTTAGGAGAATAGGCATATTATATATTACAATTTTTTTGTTTCAATAAATTTGTCTTTGGCAATTGATTTTGACATCAGCGTGACATAGATTCATGTATAAAGACCTGATTGTGTTGTGTTTCAGCCCTGAGGTAGTGCAGAGCCAGGCCTATGGAGAGAAGGCTGACATCTGGGCCCTTGGATGTATCCTCTATCAGATGTGTATGCTGGAGCCTCCCTTCTTTAGCAGTAACATGCTCACACTAGTCAACAAGGTTTGTGTGGATGGATGGATGATGCATGATGTGGGATTTGTGTGTGTGTGTGTGTGTGTGTGTGTGTGTGTGTGTGTGTGTGTGTGTGTGTGTGGATGTATGTGTGTGTGAATGAGAGAGAGAGAGAAAGAGAGAC